>NC_044033.1:67473133-67705633 GCF_901765095.1 Microcaecilia unicolor | reverse complement strand
ACCAAGACACAGGCAGAAAGCATACTGAAGCACAGAGAGGCTTAACACACACAGGTGCAGTATAGGGGAGTAGTCAGAGCCATGCTGGAAGCAGCCAGCACACAGAGACAGAACTAACTCAGGAAGAACAGACAGAAGCTGACCGCTGGAAATAAGGTGAGTCTGAGAGGGGTCACGACCACAATCGTGACAGATGCCTAGTATCTCTTCACATTGATTTTGCATCATACATTCAAACTGTTCAGTCTTATTTTACAGACTTTTTTTGCATTCACGTACATATAATTTAAAGCAGGGGTGAGCAACCTCAGTAGAGTTTTTAGGATTTCCCCAATGAATATGCACAAGTTCTATTTGCATGCATTGCCTCCATTGTATGCAGATAGATCTCATGCATATTCACGGAGGAAATCCTGAAAACCCAAATGGGTTACAGCCCTCAACGGCTGAGATTGCCCATCCCTGATTTAAAGTGTTCTTGATCTGTATTCACAAACTGCCCACAACTGATAAAACGTTAATGACTGCAAATTACCCCTGTCTGCTGTTTATTTAAATGTAAGTGGCTACTTCAGGATATTATAAGAGAGAGGTTGTGGTAAGGGCTAACATCAGTGTTTTCCCATTATCTTCTAAAACACAGAAGGGCATTTTTGATGTGAGGTTTTACACAAAACGTTCAAATTCTGAACTATGGACGTTTTGTGATTTGGACTTTTTTTTTTTGGTCCATTTTGTAAAAAAAAAAAACATCCAAGTGCAAAACATACAAAATCAAGCCATTAGGATGTAGGAGGAGCCAGAAGTTTTAGTAGACTGGTCTCCCTGACATCCCAGCACAGCAATAGGGCACCCTAGGGGGCACTGCAGTGGACTTCATAAAATGCTCCCAGGTACACATAGGACCATTGCTCCCTTACTTTGAGGCATATTTCAAAGCACTTAGCCTTCCAAAGTTCCATAGGTTTCTATGGAACTTTGGAAGGCTAAGTGCTTTGAAAATATGCCTCTTTGTCAGCTAAGTCCCTCAAAATCGAGCCAAAACCCCCAACTGTACACCACTACCATAGCCCTTACGGGTGAAGGGGGCACCTATATGTGGGTACAGTGGGTTTCTGGTGAGTTTTGGAGGGCTCACAGTTTCCTCCACAATTGTAACAGGTAGGGAGAGGTAGGAGGCTGGGTCTACCTATCTGCAGTGCACTGCACCCACTACTAGACTAATCCAGGGACCTGCATGCTATTCTGATGGACCTGAGTATAACATCTGAGGGTGGCACGGAGGCTGGCAAGTAATGTTTTTCATCACATTTTTGGAGTGGGTGGGAGGGGTTAGTGACCACTGGGGGAATAAGGGGAGGTCATTCCTGATTCCCTTCAATGGTCATCTAGGGCACTTTTTTTGTGCCATATTCATAATAAAAACAGGTCTAGCTCATCTATCCACTATTTCTGGGATAAGCAGCATAAAATGTTTTGTACATTTTTGGGATCTTGCCGGGTATTTGTGACCTCGATTGGCCACTGTTGGAAACAGGAGTAGGGGAAGACTACAGACCCAATATGGCAATACTTATGTACCTATGTATCTAGTCCTGGACGTTTTTGTTTCGTCCATTATGGCTGAAAAGCATCTAAGTCTTAGGAACAACCAAGTCCCACCCTGAACACGCCCCTGAAATGCCCTCTTGAGATCTGGACGGACTTCTGATGGACTTCATGGAAAAACGTCTAAAAATAGGTTTCAAAAATATTAATTTGGACATTTTGTGAGAAAAACGTCCAAATGCTGAGTTATGTCACTTTTTAGATGTTTTTCTCTTTTGAAAATGAGCCTGATAGTCACTTAATATAGAGTACGATGTCTGCTCCCCACTCCCCTTCGAAAAGGTTAAAAAAATAATTAAAAAGAATATTTTAAACTACATTAGCGCCAGCAGCCTGCTACTACCTTACTTAAGCTTGTCACCATCCTTTTGGATTAGGCACCACTTCCCTAAAATGTTGCCTGCTTCCTAACAAATCTAAAGCCCTCTTCCATGTACCATCACCTCATTTATACATTGCAACTCCCAAGCTCTGCCTGTCTCTGGGGTTCCTATAAGAAGAACGGGGACGATGTCTGACACTGCTACCCTGGGGTTTCTAGATTTAAATTTTCAACCCAAATTTGGCTTCTGGAACCTCCTTTCTGCATCTTTCCTATGTTATTAATACCCATATACTACTACTTCTAATAATAATTTCTATAGCACTACTAGACCTGAGCTGTGCTGTACAATTTATATACAGGTATTTTCTCAATCCCTACTGGGCTCACAATCTAAGGGTTTTGTTTGTTTGTTATTGCATCTGGAGCACTGGAGAGTGAAGTGGCTTGCCTAGGGTCACAAGGAGCTTCAGTGGGAATCAAACCCAGTTCCCCAGGTTCTCATCCTGCTGCATGAACCATGACAATAGTGTCTAATATCCTATCTATTTCTGCCACCTTTACACTAGGTAGGCAAGTTACCAAGGAATTTTTACAACCTCCAGCTACCGAAGTTATTTAAATTCCTAAAAATATCACCAATTAAAACTGACATCTTTACCCTAACCTCCTAGGCATGCACCCTTGGACACACATTATCAGTGTTAGAGTATATTCTACCTAGAAGACAAGATCTTCTCCTCCAAGGCAGCACAGCAACTGCCAGACTGAAGTGGGGAACCACTAGGTTCCTGAAGATCTCTTCTACATACATATGTTTCAGCTCCTCTAGTATGCTACTCTAGCCTCCAGAGTTTGGAATCATTCTGTGAGAGCAAGAAGCTCTTTGCATTAAATCCATATATGCCACATCTCCCTAACTGATAGAGAATGACATGGGGATGGGGACATGTGGTTAACTGTGAGGACAGGGACAGAGCCAAACTTTGTCGCTGTGTCTCTAAAAGCTTGAAACTAGCCTTAAACAGGATGTTCCAACTAGATGGAACTATAAAATGTTAGTATCAATATGCAAAAACTTAACACATTTCGATAACTGGCAACTGATTCAATGATGTTAAATTATATCATTTGTGTGTTGTCTGCCTTTCATGTGGCAACAAGAGTCCTGTCTGCTGATCAGATTCCTACCATCTGCAACGTCCTTCTATCACATGATCAGCTGGTCAAGCTTCTAACTGTTACTGCAACAGATTCATCCATTGTTGCTGGCATAAAGGAGCATTTCCAATACTTAATTTCACTTATTTTCCTGTTCATCCACTACATAGTGTTGGTTCCTTCAACACCCACATCTGAAAGACAATCCAATTTTCTTCCCAGATGATGTAAAAACACAGGTAACTGAATCTTTGAGAAGGCTGTAACAAAACCAGATCAAAATGGAAGGCTCGAGTCCATCAACAGCACAGGATCCTCCACAATTCACATTTACAGAAAATGTCATATCTGTGGAAGAGCCCCCTTCCAAAAGAATGAAAATGGATGTTAGTACTTTTATGAGTGACTTTTATGGAACAACTAGTAAAAAAGGCCCGTTTCTGACACAAATGAAACGGGCGCTAGCAAGGTTTTCCTCGGAGTGTGTATGTTTGGGAGAGTGTATGTGAGAGTGACTGTGTGAGAGACAGAGTGAAAGTGTGAGTGTGTGTGTGTGAGAGAGAGAGTGAATCTGGGTGTGAGTGTGTTTGTGAGAGTGTGTGTGTGTGAGAATGAGAGTGTGTGCAAGTGTGTATGTGAGACACAGTGTGAGAGTGTGTGTGTGTGTGTGTGTGTGCGAGAGAGAGAGTGTGTGTGAGACATAGATTCTCTGTGAGAGTGAGTGTATGAGACCAAGCGAGTGTGTGAGTGACTGTGTGGCACATAGAGAGTGAATGTGATACAGTGTGAGACAGAGTGTGTGAGAGTGTGAGTCAGAAAGACATTGTATATGAGAGAGAGTGTGAGCCCTGCCCTCCCAATCCATGCCCATCTGTCCCCTGCCCCCTCCATTCATCCTTTTCCAGCAATTGCCCTCTCTCCCTGAGCCCTGCCCTCCCAATCCATGCTACTCTGTCACCTGCCCCCTCCATTCATCCCTATCCAGCAATTCCCCTCTCTCCCTGAGCTCTGCCCTCCCAATCCATGCCCATCCATGCTCCTCTGTCCCCTGCCCCCTCCATTCATCCCTTTCCAGCAATTCCCCTCTCTCCCTGAGCCCTGCCCTCCCAATCCATGCTCCTATGTCCCCTGCCCCCTCCATTCATCCCTTTCCAGCAATTCCCCTCTCTCCCTGAGCCCTGCCCTCCCAATCCATGCCCATCCATGCTCCTCTGTCCCCTGCCCCCTCCATTCATCCTTTTCCAGCAATTCCCCTCTCTCCCTTCCATGTCCCCCCATCGCATCCATGCTCCTCTCTCTCCCATGTCCCAGCCTGGCCCGGCCTCTACTCCCCCCCCTTCGCATCCATGCCCCCCCCTTCGCATCCATGCTGTCGTTTCTCCCCTGCCCTCCCGCTCCCATTGTTCAACTTTACTGCCCACCCTCTTCTCTCCCCCCAACATCTCTTTTGGTTTTTTTTTTTCTTTTTAAATTTACCTCCGTGGCGGTTCCGGCAGCGCAGCATCAGGGAAGGAGGTGGCGCTCCCGACGTCTAGCCTTCCCTTCGCTGTGTTCCGCCTTCTTCTGACGTCATCCTTGACGTCAGAAGAAGGCGGAACACAGCGAAGGGAAGGCTAGAGACGTCAGGAGCGCTGCCTCCTTCCCTGACGCTCCGCCCTCGACGTCAAGTTTGACGCGTGGGCGGGGCAGACACAAAGCGATCTCACCCCCTTCACTTTTGGAACGTTGAGTAAGTGAGGCTTCATTCGAACGTTGGAGGTGCGTTTTATATAGAGAGATGTCTCCTTTGAAGGCTATTGTTAATGAATTGGACAGTTCAGACAATAATGTTTTGATTTTTTTAGAAAAACACGCTAAAGTACTGGCCAAAACTGGCAAGCCTTGCACAAGGGATCCTGTGCATTTCTGCTACCAGCATGCCTTCTTAAAGGACATTTTCTACTGCAGGAAGGACTGTGGAAAACAGAAGAGTTGACTGAACCCTGAGATTGTTGATGACTTATGATTTTTTAAAAAGCTGTAGATGAATAAAAACAATGCTTCATAGGATATATTTCTCCCCCACTAGGGCATACAGAGCAAGTTGTATTTGATCCCCCTAGACATTTTAACAGGGTGGATTAGTTATACAGCTTGACATAAACTTAACATTTTGTTAACAGCATAACAATAATAAAGGAGCCCTTTTACTAAAGTGTGTTACTACTACTTAACATTTCTAGAGCGCTACTAGGGTTACGCAGCGCTGTGCAGTTTAACAAAGAAGGACAGTCCCTGCTCGAAGGAGCTTACAATCTAAAGGACGAAATGTCAAGTTGGGGCAGTCAAGCACTTACTCCCAGATTCTGTACAGGTCACCCAAATTTGGGTACAGATCGCAGATGTGTGCATAAACTAATTAGTCAATTAGGCTCTATTAGCATTAATTGGTACTAATTGGAAGTTGTGAATACTTTATACTGCAAGGGTCCCCACCACTGCTGTTTAACGTTATTTATGTCATCCCTCAAGAACATGAGGATGTGGGATGACGAACTCCTGCTATCGTATGCAGATGACATGTTTCTGCTGACACCGGTGGGTGGCAATTTATCAGAAATTATCTCTCAGATATCCAGCTGCATGGAATGCATTCAAAACTGGGTCGTCGAAAACAGACTGCAGCTGAACACAAACAAAACCAAACTGCTGTGTTTGGTTTTGTTTGTGTTCAGCTGTAGTCTGTTTTCGATGGCCTTGTTCCAGATATATTAGCTGTATTCACTAGCCTCTCTCTCTCGATAGAGAAAAAAAAAATCAAGGATACTAGGAGTGATCCTAGATTCCGCAAAACCCTTTGAACTACAAATCAACCATCTATGGCAAAAAAAAATAAAAAACATTTTACAAACAGCTAAGACTGCTCAGAGCCTACTTCGATCAATCCTCCTTCAACTTACTCGTCCAAACACTTATTCTCTCCCACACAGGCTACTGTAATGATCTATAACTAGGCCTATCAACAAAACTGATATCCAAACTCCAACTTATACAGAACACATTGGCCTGTCAGATTGCAAAAATTCAACAGAGTCACACCGTACTTGAAACTATTACAGTGGCTTCCTATTCAGGACAGAATCCTCTTCAAAACTACCTGCTTACTCTTCCAAGTCGTATATGGATCAACTTCAGAAATGCTAATTAATATTTTCAGACTTTATATTTGGTCATGCAGCAAGGTTATGACACCTCTTGATATTCTGTTCCCCAAGTGTGAAAAATGTCCGTTTCTTCAAATTCTTCAATGTTCTATTTTCGTTCATGGTCATTTCTCAATGGAACTCCCTGCCCACCACAATCCGTCTGGTACGCTCTTACTCTGAATCTGTAATCCATTCCACGTGTTTTGAGACATTTATGATGGCCTTATGTTGATCATTTGGAATGTTTGGCAAATGTCTTATGCAAAAGTATGTACTTGCCAAGGATAGTTTACTGTGAACCGAAGAAAACCCTTTTAGGTGATTCGGCGGTATACAAACAATAAATTGAACTATGGTCCTCATTTTCAAAGCTGATCGATGTCGCAGAATGGCACATAAGCACGTCCATCTGCCAAAAACGTCTAAATCGCAATTTTCAAACAGGCAGAATTTGGACATTTTCCCACCGAGTTTGTCCAAATAGCAAGGAGCAAGTTTTGTGGAGGACTAGGGCGGACCCAAAATTAGGATGTCTTTCAGCAATAATGGAACAGGAAGACAAGTCCAAGCCTAAAAGCTTTTCAATCACACCCAAGTTAAAAAAAAAAAAGATGCTCTGAATGACCAGCTGACCACTGGAGAGATTAAGGCTTGACCCCTCCTTAATCCCCCCATTGGCTACTGCCCCCTACCACCCAGCTAAGAACTGAAACTGAAAGGGGATGCCAGGTGCTATTTCAGCTTCAGGTATTATGGGCATACCCAAGTGAGCAGCAAGTGGCTCCCAGAAGTAGCCTAATGCTCAGTGCAGTGGCCTGTGAACAAACAGATCCCCGTCTAAATCTCCCTCCCCCAGTACATTTGTGGTGGAAACTGTGAGCCCTCCAAAACCGCCAAATTAACTACTGTACCTAAATACAGGCAGCACCTGCAGGGTGGAAGGCGATTATAATGGTGAACAGTTTGGTACAGTTGGTTTCATTTTTTTCCTGGAGGGCTCAGAATACAAAATAAAGGAGTTATGGTGGGAACTGTACCTGAGTGCCATTGTTTAAAGTCCAATGCACTAAACGCTAGGCTTGAGAAGGATATGCTGAAAACTCAACTGGCTGGGCGTGCCTTGAGAACTGGGTTGAGAACCACCGCTCTAGATTTTATTTATTTATTAGGATTTATTTACCGCCTTTTTGAAGGAATTCACTCAAGGCGGAGTACAGTAAGAGCAGACATGAGCAATAGGCAATTTACAGCAGTAAAAATATTCAAAGAACAATACAAAGTATGGCGATAGTATACTACTTACAATGTCAACACAATACGTAACGGAACATTTTAATTGACAGTGAAGGCTATAAGCAAAGATGGAACATACAGATAGGTAAGAGAGTAAGAGGAGTTGTGAAGCGTCTGTTCACGCTTTCCAAAAATACTAGGACTGGGGGGCAGGCAATGAAGCTACAATGCAGTAAATTTAAAACAAATCGGAGAAAAGTTTTCTTCACGCAATGTGTAATTAAACTCTGGAATTCGTTGCCAGAGAATGTGGTAACGGCGGTTAGCTTAGCGGAGTTTAAAAAAGGTTTAGACGGCTTCCTAAAGGAAAAGTCCATATGGACTTGGGGAAAATCCACTATTTTTGGGGTAAGCAGTATAAAATGTTTTGTGCTTTTCTGGGATCTTGCTAGGTACTTGTGACCTGGATTGGCCACTGTTGGAAACAGGATGCTGGGCTTGATGGACCTTTGGTCTTTCCCAGTATGGCAATACTTATGTACTTATGTAGGCTGCCCCTCTGATCTGCTAGGACGTCTATGTGGCCACTTCTCTCAAAATGATGCCAAACAGACATTCTAATGCCTGGTTTTTGGCATTTATAATTTGGACGAATCACTTTGGAAAATGGCTCTTCTTGTAAACATCTTCTGTGCAAATATGTCCACCTTAGAGCCATTTTCCAAAGCAAAACCCAGATCTTTTTCCTGTTTGAAAACAGGGTTTATTTTGGATATAATAAGCTAAACTTCCCAATTTTGACTTGGACATTTTCTTTTCAAAAATTGCCCCTCTATGGTAAAGGAGAAAAACACAGAAATGGCATTGGTAACAGAAGTACTGGTACCAAGGGCTGGATTTAGTGAACAGTGCCCAAAGTTAGGTACCATTAAGATCCACGCTAAGCACCAGTTCTATATAGGTCGCTTAGTGCTAGGTGACATTAATAGAATAGCGTTTAGAGACGATTCCCACACTGAACTTTGGGTGCGAGGACTTACGCCTGCTGAAACCTGGTATAAATTCTCACACGCAACTGGATAGCAGCTAGGTATGCAAATTCAAGTATTCTATAATATTGTGCCTAATTTCTGGGAATGCCCCTGACCTGCCCATGGTAACACCCCCATTGTGTGTGTTATAAAATTTAAATGCAGATGTTACAGAATAGTGATTAGGCCAGGTGCACACACAAATCCAAATAATGTCCATTAACTCCAATTTTTGATGCTGACACCACATTAATTTGAATGCCCAACTCTGGCCAACCTGTATAGAATCCAGGGACATGTGACTGTTCTATACATCATAAGCAGAAAGAGAAAACCCTAACACAGCAAGAAATAGAATCAGAGACCAAGGAAATATGGCATAAAGGCATAAAACTTGACCCAGTTTTATTTGGTACGACCAGCTTCAATAATAATAACTTTCACATACACCTTAATATGTTGCCCACACATATTACACCTTATGAACTCCAGGAGATGGTTCTTTGACATATTCTAACTTGGAGCACCAGCAGCACATATGAGAAACTGAAATCAGATTAAACATCGTGACACAAATGAACCCCTTAAGCTGACACTATGTGACTCTGGACAAGTTGTTTCACCCTCCGTTGCTAATGTTGCTATAGCCTTCAGTAACACTACCTCTTAAAATTCTGGCCAACAGGGCTTTCAATGTAACACACCTTCATCCTGGACTTCAAACAGCAAGTGATTAAATCTAAACCATAATTCAGGCTGCGATGTTTAAAAAGCTGAAATCCTAAATGTATGCCCTACTTCAGCTAAGGGAGTAATTATTACGAAGCAGTAAAAGCTGGACTTTTACCAACTCAAATTTCCCATGAAACCAACTAACCTGCAGTATCTCAGTACAACAGGTTAGTCACTCATAAGTACATAAGTAATGCCATACTGGGAAAAGACCAAGGGTCCATCGAGCCCAGCATCCTGTCCACGACAGCGGCCAATCCAGGCCAAGGGCACCTGGCAAGCTTCCCAAACGTACAAACATTCTATACATGTTATTCCTGGAATTTTGGATTTTTCCAAGTCCGTTTTAGTAGCGGTTTATGGACTTGTCCTTTAGGAAACCATCCAACCCCTGTTTAAACTCTGCTAAGCTAACCGCCTTCACCACTTTCTCCGGCAACGAATTCCAGAGTTTAATTACACGTTGGGTGAAGAAACATTTTCTCCGATTTGTTTTAAATTTACTACACTGTAGTTTCATCGCATGCCCCCTAGTCCTAGTATTTTTGGAAAGCGTGAACAGACGCTTCACATCCACCTGTTCCACTCCACTCATTATTTTATATACCTCTATCATGTCTCCCCTCAGCCGTCTCTTCTCCAAGCTGAATAGCCCTAGCCTCCTTAGTCTGTCTTCATAGGGAAGTCGTCCCATCCCCGCTATCATTTTAGTCGCCCTTCGCTGCACCTTTTCCAATTCTACTATATCTTTCTTGAGATGCGGCGACCAGAATTGAACACAATACTCAAGGTGCGGTCGCACCATGGAGCGATACAACGGCATTATAACATCCTCACACCTGTTTTCCATACCTTTCCTAATAATACCCAACATTCTATTCGCTTTCTTAGCCGCAGCAGCACACTGAGCAGAAGGTTTCAGTGTGTTATCGACGACGACACCCAGATCCCTTTCTTGGTCTGTAACTCCTAACGTGGAACTTTGCATGACGTAGCTATAATTAACAATTAATGCTGCTTGCAATGAACCCTGCACAAAGCATTATTCATATTGTCTGGGTGCATCAGGCTGCATCTTAAAAGGAGCCAACCAATAATGGCTGAACTGTCATTTCCCTGAAGCCTCCCCTCCCCCATCATATACCCTTCCTTTGCTGCCCTCAGAACATACCACCTCTTGAACACTCCCTCTTGCTCTCTTCCCCCCCCCCCCCCCCACGTCCATAGCTCCACTTTCCCTAAAAGCTTCTTCCACTCCTTCCATGCCTATATCTGGGGTCTAGAGGGACAGGGCATGAGTGATCCCCAGTCACTCAGGCAACTTGACCCCTAGTACCACTAGGGTTCACCAGCATAATTCTGAACTTGGCATCGACAGGGGCATGAGTGACTGAGGATTGCTCCATCTCCACAAGAACTCAGGGATTTCTCAAGATAGGCTTGAGGGGGGAAACAATGGCAGAAAGTGGGACCTTTACATTGGCTGGTTTCTTTAACAGGTAGCCCAGGAACATTGGGCTGTACTTCAGCTGCCCACTTCTCCTGGCCAGAAAAAAATAATATACATTATAGAGTAGTATATAATAGTATATGGTTGTGCTCAGATTGCCATGCATGTAGCTCAGCCATAAAATAGCTTATAACATGCCACTGGGACCCACCATCATAGCACACCCCTCCCTTCCTACCACTTACCAAGAGCCAAACAGAGATGGTAATACTTAGCTTTTGTAAACTGTTATATATCATGTGTTATGATTTGGTGTCCCTGTGGAGGAATAGGCTACTAGTCCACTGGCACCATCAAAAAAAAAAAAAAATGAAGTTGATGGTGCCAGCGGACTAGCAGCCTATTCCTCCACAGGGACACCAAATCATAACACATAATGTAGTTTATACATTAAGCATGGTAGGTTTCTAATGGTGGTATATTTTGCAATACGATAAGAAACCAGTTAGTATTATCCCCAGAGTATTTGAATTACAGAAAAAAATAATGTCAGCTGCATTATTAAAACTTGCATAGTAATGAGGTGTTTTGCATATATTTGCAGATCATTACTGTGTATCTCACAGTAAATTAACATGTAATATAACATTTATTATTGCTCACATGCATCATGGGGCAAATAAGATGTGTTAACGGCCAAAAAGTGCATTAATAAATAACTCCCCCCTTAATTTTAGATGCCTAGGTTCTGCTGAAAATTCACCTTAATTTAGGAGCTTAGATGTTATGCTTCAGAATTAAAGTCTGCTATTCATTAGTCTAGATTTCCGAGTCTAATTTTTTAGCCTAGTGCTGAAAATCATTGCTAAGCTCCTAATTTTGTTTGCTGCCCTAAATTCACCCCATTGCCACCCATTTTTGTATGCTTCTAAAGTTTTTAATGAAATTCTGAATATAAATTCAGGCATTCAGCTCTAGAACACTTTCCAATTTAGGAGTATAAGTCCTCTATCAGGCCCTCAATTTCTAGGCTTACCTGGTTAGTTGTTAGTAGATCTGTTCTTCAGAAATTTATTCAAACATTTTTAAACTTAGCTATACTCTAGATTTCTTCCCGAACAAATTCCATACTTGAATTATATGCTGATCAATAAGGGGCCCCCAGGAGTAAAAGAACATACTTCCTGATAGAGTTCCAAATACATGGGAACAGTCTTCCAAAGAAAGTGGTGGAGGTAAAGACAGTAAGGGAACTCAAGCAGGTATTGAAAGTTCCTAATCAAAGCAGTAACCGGAAGGTAGAGATCAACTGGGTTCTATAGCAATTTTCACTGGAATGAATCTAGGTAGACTAAATGGGCCCAAGACAAAATAGAACAGTGGATATATTTATCTAATACCACCATGTCCATGCAAACAATGCAGAAGCCAGGAAGCTCTGGCAGGAGTAGGAGAACACTACAGACCCAATATGGCAAAAAAAAAAAAAAACTAGAAAGCTGGTCAGTTTAGTTTTTCAAGCCATTTCTTCTTCCCCCTACCTCAAGATACTTGTGTCAACCCAAAATAATTTTTCTTTTAGCACTGACATGACCAATACAGTTCAAAAGTGGTAAGTTTTCAGGTACAATATGCCCCACCCTAAAGAGCTCACAATCTAAGTGAGTACCTGAGGCAATGCGAGATATTGATTAGCTCGCGGTCCCAAGAACTGTGTGCAGCAGACGCAGAAACTGAACCCTGATCCCCTGTTGTCATCAGGGTATCCCTGCCGCTGGTAAGCCTTACCCCCACCTTTCCACTTGCTGCCTCCAGTCATTAGTCTCTCCTTCACACACACACCCTGCCTGCCTGGATACAGCGTCCTCCTACCCAATAGCTATTTTTGCTCCCCTCACCCTCTTTACCACCGTGAGTCCCAGTGTACTGGGGGAGACAGGCACAGTCCCAAAAAGAAAGTCGTATCTGAGCATGATCAGTAGCAAGCTTGCAACAACCATCACATGTAAAAGTACCAAGGACAGTCGCCCTGGCAGCATCTGGTGCTGGAAAGCACCAGTGATGAGAATCCCTATATACCACCATCAACATCTGTGAAGGTGCCACGGACAACCACCCTGACCTACTTCCAGGCGTGATAGGGCCTGACAGCATCTGTCCCTGAAAAGCATCAAGGATGAGGTTCCCTATACTGCAGCCCCTACACTATCTGGCAACGGGTACGAGTAGGATGAGCTAGACAGGACCCGGACCCGGAGTCCTCGAGTCTCCTCGAGTCTCTTTCCTCGCGCTTCGGGCCCCCATCCCTGCGCAGAAAATCTCAGGGGTCACTCACCAGCTGCTCGGCGTGTCGGATGCAATGGGTTTGCTGGCGCCACCAAACATGAACAAAACTTGAAAATGTTCACAAGTACGAGGAAGTTAAAGCCGCAGCCAGAGCCACCATGATGATGCCGGAAGTAGACGGGAGAATAGGAAGTGGGGACAAACCACTTTGGAGCGGGAGACGTTCTTCTTCGTGTGAGATACGTTTCGCCATCCGAATAGGTTTCACCTTTCTATTTGCAGGTTTGTTGCTCTCTATGAGATGTTCGCCTGCTGTTGTTAAGGTCGTCAGATGTTTGGTTGCGCCCTCCCTTTGTCTGGTGCAGTGGTATAGTCCTGTCGCTATGGCAATGCCTGTACACTGGCTAAAACATGGCCATGCTACTGAAGCTGCAGAGTCGTTTTCCAGTTGTGAGGGCGGAACAATTCCACCGCTACAGGCAAGTCACTCGACCCCCTAAAGGGGAAACTTTTCTAACACCCATAGCGTAGCAGTGAGAAACGGGGGGGGGGGAGGGAATGGTGTTATCGTTTAATGAAGCACGGGCAGCTGCAGTGCATCAAAACTATGTCAAAGTATATCCAGTTCTGTATCTGGTAACTGCAAAGTTTGCTGATCAGCGTTTTACTACTACTACCACTACAGTAACAATAAAGGTGATTATATCTAAAAGTTTGGAAAAAGTTCAGAAAGTTTTATTTTTCCTGTCCTTTGCTCGGAGTGGTAGATTCGCTTTCTGAAAGAGGCATAGCCAATAGTTTCCTTGTCTTGTGTTCTTTAAGAATATTATTAGTTTGCTGGGTATTGCCGTTTAAATCTAGGATAGATTGTATCACCAAGAGAAAGCAGTTTACAACAGTGATTCCCAAGCCTGGTCCTTCAGGCACCCCAGGCAGTCAAGTTTTCAGGCTATCCACAATGAATATTCATGAGAGAGATTTGCATTCACTGCCTTCACTGCATACAAATCCCTCTCATGAATACTCATTGTGAATATCCTGAAAATCTGACTGGCTGTGGTGCCTCCAAGACCAAGTTTGGAAACCACTGGTCTATATTGTTGCTGCAGTTTAACCAAGGACATTGGCCACCAAGGGCCGTGTTTACTAAGCCGAGTTATAGGTGTGTTAGTGTTTTTAACATGTGTTAACTGTGTAAATGCCTACAATATCCCTATAGGCACCTACACGGTTAGTGTGCGCGTTAATTGTAGATGCGTTAAAAACACTAATATGTCTTACTAAACAGGCCCCCAATATTTCAAAATGATTGGGGGTAGGGTATCAAAGCATACAAATTATCCCTCCCTGGAAACAGTGAAGGAGCTTGCCCAGCACCTAAGGCACCCACAGATCTGGCTTCTATAGTCAAGGATATAGGACTGTGGTGAAATCCATTTGATGTGGTTTAGTGTATCCCATCAGCAAAATCAGTTAAAATGTGAAGATCCTAGATTCTCTTCAATGGGTTCACCTCAAAGTAGACAGGAGTGACAGAAGAGTTAAAAAAAAAGGACCTTAGGGAGGTATTGGCTTGTTGGGTAGTTCTTTGTGAGGGAGATCAACTGGGGTTAGATGAAAAGGAATGTAGTAGGGCAATAATATATGATTGGAAAGTAAATAAAAGAAGGAATAACAATGTTCAGTATGGTTTTTAAAAGAACAGACTGAAAAAGTAAGGGTAAAATAAAGTGTTTGAATGGAACTGGGAAAACTAAAAGGGAACAAAGTTATAGTGTTTTATAGGATAAACTGGGATATAAGCAAATTAACAGATCCACTAATGGATTTGATCAGTAGACGAGAGTGGTTCTATCTGATTAGACGTTTCCCTTCTCCATGAAATTGGTAATATTGAATATTGAGCTACTACTGAAAAGGTGTGAGCAAAATCTAAATAAATAAATAAGCTGGAAATTACAGGCCAGTTAGCTTCACCTCATCAGTGGAATTACAGGCCAGTTAGCTTCACCTCATCAGTGGGTGAAATAGTTTTAATTATTTCACCCGCTGATGAGGTGAGGCTAACTGAAAGAGAGAGAGAGAACTTTTTTTGAGTCCTGGCAAAATAGTTTTACTAGTGAAAAGTTGTGATAGACAAATCTGATACATTTCTTTGATTGGGATGCACTGGACGTGGTATACTATCAGGCATATTTTCAAAGCACTTTGGGAGGCTAAGTTCCATAGGTTTCTATGGAACTTTGGAAGGCTAAGTGCTTTGAAAATATGCCTCATATGGGACTCATTTTCAAAATAAAAAAAAGTCCAAAAAGTGACACAAAGTGGCTGATGCATTTTTTTTTACAAAACGTCCAAATTGCTATTGCTATTTTCAAAACCCATTTTAAAACTGTTTTCTAAAGCAGTTCGTATGCAGTTCATCTAAATCTCAAGGGGGCGTGTTTTGGGTGGGACTAGGGCAGGCTTATGACTTAAAGACATTTTTCTGTGTTAATGAAACATTGTAAAAACCTCCAGCGCAAAAAATGTGACATTTTAAGCTGGACCTGTTTCAATAACAACTAACTGCCAAAAAGGTGCCCAAACGGACCAGATGACCACCGGAGTTACAAAGGCATGACCACCCCCCTTAATCCCCCAGTGGTTCCTGACCCCCTTCCACCACCCTAAGAGGTGAAAGTGACAGTACATACCCAGCCCTAAGACAGCTGCAGATATAATGGCCATTCCTCTTAGAGTAGCAAGCAGGTCCATGGAGTAGCCTAATGGTCAGTTCAATGCACTGTAGAGAAGGGGAGCTAGGCCCCTATCCTACTCCGGTCTTTGAGTGCTGCAAACAGGCCAGGTTTTCAGGATTTCTGTAATAAATATATGTATGAGACATTTTTAATTTTTTATATTTATTACCATGTCAAGTAACTCACTTGAATATAGAAAACAGGAATCAAAGAATAAAACAATTCTAATAAGAAAATATCTTACACCTTTACCAAGGTAGCATAAATAATAATAATAATAATTAAAATATATATATATATATCCCTTAGTCCCCCAAAAAGAAGAATGAGGAGGGCTGGAAAATCAGGAGGGATCAGTAACAAGGAAAGAGAGAAGAAAACAAAGAAATTGGTACCTAACATCTAAACTCAATTAGAACAAGTTAACAGTGAATTCTTCTATTTAACTACTTTAATTTCTTTTTTTCTTTACTGAATGTTATACATTATCCTCGATTTTCAAATTCATGAAATGTATTATATATCCATTTACTTCTAATGTACTTCATACTTTTTTGTACTTATTGTTAATTAATAATATGTATTTCTCATTCCGGAAATGGATACCACCATTTCAGCATAATGTAAGCCACATTGAGCCTGCAAAGAGGTGGGAAAATGTGGGATACAAATGCAGTAAATAAATAAATAACTTGTTAATTCTCAAATCCGTACATAATCAGTGCTCTGGTACATAAGAAAGATTTTCATGTACACTGCATCCATTATATGCAGATCTTTCTCATGCATATTCATTACAAAACTTATGACAACTGTTCTAATCAAATATCTTTATTATAAATTATAAATCACCATAATATTTATTTATTTATTGCATTTGTATCCCACATTTTCCCACCTCTTTGCAGGCTCAATGTGGCTTACAATACATCATGAGTAGTGGAAATAACAGAAAATACACAATTAGTGTTACAGAAAATCTTTGGCAACTTGATAATGAAACATGATAGTAGTATAGCAAGCAGATATTAAAGACAGTTCTTACTATATGTGCAGTTATGTATATTCATATTGGTTCATATACTAAAACCCAATAAATTATCACTTATACCACTCATGCTTGCCCAACCACACCACACACATTCATACACAATATATAACACAATTGTTAATCATGTAAACGTAAGTGCAAAATAGTATAACTTTTGAAGCAGGTTGAGATTGATAGTTTGCAGAAGGTCATGTTAGTGACCCTGGATGTTGTTACATTATATACAAACATTCCCCAAAGGACAGCTATAGACGTGGTGGATTGGTTGATTGATACTCTACCATTAGTAGAAGGGATGGCACCTCTATTGAAAGAAATGGCTAAGTTGGTCGTATGTCACAACTTTTTCATGTTCAAGCAGCAGTACTTTCATCAAATTAAAGGAGTCACCATGGAGGCCACGGTTGCCCCCACGGTGGCATGCTTGTACATGTTGCAATTTAAGGATAAGCATGTGTACCTGTCTGCGTTCTTTTTGGACGTTGTTGGGTGGCTGCGATTTATTGATGATGTCTTCCTCATTTGAAAGGGAGACGTTCACACTTTTCAACATTCTTAGAATTCCTGAATTCTAGAGATGGCAATATTAGATTTGAACACCATGTTGGATCAAGTGTAAATTTCTTGGATATTAACATGAGTTGGATTCAGGGTCAATTTGTTACAAGTGCGTACTACAAAAATACAGATCAAAATGCGGTGTTACACTATCACAGTCACTATCCTCATTGTCTGAAAGATAGTATCCCGGGAAGCCAGTTCCTACATATTCGCAGGCTTTGTACTTCCCAACAATTTTGTGTACAAGAACATGAAATATCAGCGAGGTTTAAACAATGAGGTTACCCTCCAAAGGTAGTGTGTAGGGTGATGAATCGGGCTTATAATGTTCAGCCGGAATGGTTTAATATACCAGTTCCATCTGGGATTAACACACCAGGTCCATCTGGGACTGTTTCACGTCTTACATGTGTGTTGCTGTACACACACATGTCTAAAAAAGTAGTACACATCATTAGAAAATATTGGACGATTTTGACAATGCATACACAGTTTCAGCAAAAGCCCATGTTTGCTTTTACCAGGAGTAATAATTTGGGGGAGAGATTGTTCCCCCATAAGGCTATAGAGCATAGGGATTTTTCAGATAATGAGGAAAACATTGGACATTTTAAATGTAACCAATGTATATATTGTCAATATGCCATACGGACAACTGAAGTGTTAATCAGATGTTCAAATTATATGGTGTAATAAAAGTGAATGTTAAAGATTGTTTTTCAACTCGGCCTTGACCGACCAGTGCACTTGGGGTATGTATTTTTAATTAGAAGTAATTCTGTTTAAAAATGATTGTTTAACTTTGATTGTGTGAAAATAAGTTGGAATGTAGAAGATAAGACACAGCTCTAATTAATTTGGTATGTGAAGGGACAGGTGGAGCCTGTTTCGAGTTCAGATTGGCTACCTGGACTAAGAAACATGTTACCACATTCCCACAGTATGGCTTGTTTACCAAAACAGAGAAATTCTCAAGCATTCTGTAATTTTCCTTAGCTCTGAACATGAGTTCTAAGCCTAATAAAAAAGGGAGTTTCTATCAGTGAAATGGGGAGCTCGTCTGTGAGTAATGTATGAACTGCGCAGAGAACCATATTTCCTGGTCAAAGAAACTCCTGGCTTTCGCTGTGAACAGCCCCCCCCCCCCAGCTGATAAGAGCCTGGATGATGTAATGATCAGTGATGGACGTATGTATAATAAAGTGTATTCCTTAGCGTCCCTCCGGACCGGACCAGGATTGGACTGATGGGTTGTGCTCGCCTACCAGCAGGTGGAGACTGAGAAAAAACTCTGACTCTAGAGAGCCAATAGGAGCCCTGGCCATGTGACCTTAGCCTCAGCAGTGTTGCCAGGTGGGCGGTTTTACCGCCCAATTGGGCGGTTTTCCGCGCCCCGCCGCGGGAAATTTTTGCCCGCGGCGGGTTGCGGTTTTTTGGGCGGTTTTTTAGGCTTCCGGGCGGCTTTTTGGGCGGCTTTTTGATTTTTTTCGGCCGCGGGGGGCGGGGTTAGTGACGTTTTTGGGCGGGGTTAGTGACGTTTTGGGCGGGGCCGATGACGTGGGAGGCGGGGCCGATGACGTGGGAGGCGGGGCCGATGACGGGGAGGCGGGGCTGATGACAGGGAGGCGGGCCCGATGACATGGGAGGCGGGGCCGATGACGGGGAGGCGGGCCCGATGACGTGGGAGGCGGGGCCGGTGACGGCGGGGGCGGGGCCGGTGACGCGGGGGTGGGGGTGTCAGGGGCGGGGTTTGTGTTTGGGCGGGTTTTGGGCTGGTTTCTGGCCCGGATTGGGCTGGAAAAAAAATTTCTACCTGGCAACCCTGAGCCTCAGTATTTTCTCAGTCTCCCAGCAGGTAGGAAGTGAGCCCATTAGTCTCTCTCCTTTTCTCTTTAGATATTACAGATATTTGTGATAATTCTTCTGTGCCTGGAATCTTATTTAGAGGCTTGACAGGGTTTCCTTTCTCTTCTTTCTTTGACAGCCTCGGGGGTGTTAAACTCGGGTGTCTCGAGTCCACCCCCCTTCCTCCCCATCTCCCTGGCTTAGCAGGGAAGGGCCGTCCCTTTCTCTGGAAAGGTGTACCGTCTTTGGGAGAGGCAGCCACTTTTAACAGGCAGCTGCTTTAAAAGAATTAAATCAAATAAAAGGAAATTCAAAGAAGCAGCCTTTCTTTCCCCAGACTTCTAACAAGCAGGCAGCTCCAGTGTTTTATTATGATTGAGGGGTTATAAAAAAAAAAACCAAAAACAAATAGAAGAAAATAATTCAGTGTCTGTGACTTTAAACAGCGATTTTTCTCGTCAGATTTAATTTCCTCCATTTTCTTGCGTTTTGGTGGCGGCAGTTTAAACAAATGAAAAAAAAAAAAAAAAGAAAGGTGCGAACCGTGTAAGCGCGGCCACCTGTTTTTTCCGATATGGCTTAAAAGTTCAAACAGCTGCTGTCGGTCAGCGTCGCGCAGTTCACGCAGCTGGAACATGTAAATTTTGCTCTCCCTTCAAGGTTTCTTCGGGTCCAGTGCTGCCTCCGGTTTTTTCGGGGCCTTTTTCGCCGGCTGTTGTTTCTTCGCCGTTCCACTGGGCTCCGCTTGTTCGGAGGTGTCGGGCGCGCTGTCGACGATCGCCACGGGGCCAGTGGCGCGAACGGCGGCCATTTTGTTTCTCCCTCCGTCTTATCAGTCGGGGATCTCTCTGCTGAAGGTAAGGCTGCAGTTCATAGAGCAGTTCGGCTCCAAGATGTGTACACTTTTGTATGTGCTGAACGGCGTATTCTAAAATGCTCTTCACATCAGCAGGCAATATTTGGTTGAAAGGGAGCTCCTTTCATATATGGATATATAACAAGCTTTTCTTGTTTTAAATTTCTATGTATCACGGGGCAGTTTTTTCTGGTGCTCAGTCATTTTTCATTGCCTGGTGGAAAATCTACATCTTATCATAATATCATAATTCATTTCAAGCATTTTCCTCAATAGCTGTAGTATTATACAGTGTTTTAAGAACTTTAGAAACTTTCTCTATAGGCATAGAGTAAATTTCTGTCTTTCTCATTCCCTGGTGAATAGAACTACATTGCCTAAGAGTCAATTGATTGGTACTTTGCAATTCTGACCATAATATCTTAGTTCCTTTCAAGCATTTTACTCCATGCCTATGATGTTATATAGGGTTTTAAGAACTTAACAGACACACTCTCAATGGCTGTAGTGTTATACAGTGTTTTCTTTTTCAGACTTTAAGAAGCCTTCTCTAGAGGCATACAGTAGATTGTTCAGATGCCATGGGATATATCAGCTCTTTCATATTCTCTGAGGGACAGTCCTGTCTACCAAGCTCCCAATCACTCAGCTGCCTTACTACTACTACTACTACTACTATTTAGCATTTCTATAGCGCTACAAGGCATGCTTTATTCATGTCTTCCCTTCTTTTCCAACTGCCTTGAAGCCTCTCATATTTCATTTTAGCTTTCTTCTGGGTTTTACAGGACATATGGTCACTTAGAGAATAAAGTCATTCTTTCATTTTGCATATTTCCCACTTAAAGATAGTGGAAGGTCCTCAAACCATCTACTCGTGTTTGTCTCTACTCTATCAGTTCAGCATTGGCAGATTATAAACATCCTGGTTTGGTCCAGTATGCCTATACATACCATCTGCTATCTCTTCCTCTTCCTTAGAGACCTGTTGTTATATCAAGCTTTCTTGAATTCAGATACAGTCTTGTCTACACAGCCTTCACCAAGTGGCTGTGGCACAACTTCACTTTTTTCGTTACAGGTATTTGCCAAGTTTGTCCTTTTTCATTTTCATTCTATGCGCCTTCACTCCAGAGTGTTCTTTCAATTGGAAGGGGATTCACTCACTTCCTGTGTATTTTTGCCATAGGTACATAAGTATGGTTATGCTGGGTAAGGCCTAAAGTCCATCAAGTCCAGCATTCATATCTAATGGGCATAGGTACGTTTTGCCATTCTGGGAAAGCTCAAATGTCCACCTTTCTACAACCAGAACAGCAGAAAAAAGAAAAAAAAAAAAAAAGAAACCTCTCACGAGAGTATCGAACAGAAATCTCTGCTCCAAAAGCAAGGCTTTGCAGTAATTCTGCAAACTAACGCATACAATATTTGCCATGGCTGTTCACCACTAGGAACACCGGGGACCCTGGGCCTAGGTTCGGTGTTTTAACCTGAAACAAGCTCAACATTCATATCTATTGGGTGTGAGTCTGGTAGTACTACTACTACTACTTAACATTTCTAGAGCGCTACTAGGGTTACGCAGCGCTGTACAAATTAACAAAGAAGGACGTTCCCTGCTCAAAGGAGCGTACAATCTACATCTCAGTGAGGGAGGACGCATGACCGTGGTACGTGGATTAGTGGTATGTGGATTAGGGAGATCCAAGAAATTACAGGCCGGTGAATCAGACGTTCATACTGGGACAATTTTTTTTCTGTCCGGAGCGTACTACCATAGCTGGTGGACTCGTTTATTCAGAACTTTCTATATTCAGAACTTACCCAACTATGGAACGCCATAGAGATAGGGTTGGAGTTTGTAGCCCTATTTAACTGGTGTCCTTGGTCACCCTTCCTCTTCTCCTCAGGATCCAGAGATTGGCTAGTTTTTTGCTTATGCATTAACCGGGCATTTTCAGCAGTACTCTCTCTTCCGTTCTTTTATAGATCTAAGAGGATGTTCATTGCGCTCTTAGGGTCATTTCATTCTTACCTAGACGACTGCCTAATTGGAGAAAGTCTTATCAGCAGAGTTCTCAGGTCACGCACCGGGTGTTGCATTTCTTACAGTCTCTAGGTTGGGTGGTGATTGTAGCCAGGCCTCTCATTTGATCTCTCATTTGATCTCTCATCAGATATCTCTGATTTTCTCTTTGTTTAGTCAGGTGGGCGCACAGTCTTTTGTCTCCTCTGCAAACATCCCAGTTTATATTTTTCTTGGTGACCTTGGGCCTTCGGCCATTTCCTCGCTCTATTCTGCAGAATGCAATTTTACTTTCTAATGCCCAAGAAGGAATTTTCCTTCATCCTATTGCGAATCTCAGGGTCATCAATCGCGCTATTTAAGTGTCATCTAGTTATCTCAAGAAGCTTAGTTCTGTCATTGGGATGCTTCGTGCAGTACACTTTTTGGCAGAAGCTTGTTTGTATATATTTTTTTCTGGGGGACCTCAGCAATTCGTTTTACCTTCGGGTGAATTTTGTTTTCCCTACTGACAAACAAGGCACAGAGAGCTATGTTGGTCCTTGCCATGGCAATGGATTATGTCATCCGCCAAGGAGGAGTTAAGAGTATACTCTTGAGTTTGTAGTCATTTTTTCTTAGTTGTCTCACCCTGCATTTAGGTGAGTGGACTCTCATTTTTTCAGCCTTACTTCCTCACTGCGACACTTCAGGGCTATCTCTTTTTGCCTTCAGGCTCACGAACATTTCTTGCTTCTTCCGTTCAGCAACAGTCTTGACGGAGACAGGGACAGATGCCAACGTCCAGCAGGGGTTTTTCAACCTTCTATATGCGTTTCTTCCGTCATCCCACTAGGTGTTCACGCAGAACCAAGGCAACTTTCTACATCCGGACCCCCAGTCACTCAAACTTATGGTGTGGTTACTGGGTCCGCAACGTCTTTGATATTTTCGCAGGAAGTACTTCAAGTTTTAATTGCTTCCAGACAGAAATCTACATTAAAGTCCTATGAATCAAAGGGGCGACGGTTCACTCTGTGGTGCTCCTCTCGCCACTTCATTCCACAAACAGTATCCATTTCGCATGTTTTGGAATATCTTCTGCATCTTGCGAAATCTGGTCTGTCTTACTCATCCATTAGAGTTCATTTGGCAGCTCTATCAGTGATGCATGATACTGTTGACAACCGCACGCTTATGCAGCATCTACTGTCAAAGCGGTTTTCTTAAAGGAGTACCCCCCGCTTCGTTCACCAGCTAGGTGAACTACGTGAACAGACTTAAAGTTCTGTTTTCTAGTAGCCATAACTTTTTCTATAAAGTTTTCCTCTTCAAGCAGTGTTTCCTAGTAGCCATTGCAGCAAGTAGATCTACGGTTGGTAACTTCTTTTCGGTCTGCTGTAGTTTAAAGTTTTCACCTTTCCCAATCGTTTTTTTCTTATTGGTTTTGTCCTTCTAGCCAGTAGGCGTAAAAGTTTTTCATTGTTTCTAACCCCCTATATCTCGAAGGATCAAGGAAATGAGAATGTCTATTTCTCTTCTCGCTGAGAGGGCAGTTCCACAGCGTATTACAGCATCTTCCACAACTTCAGAAGCGGGCTCTATTCTTACTACAGCGATTTTTGGTGCTCTCGGTGCACATTGGTAAGTTGGCAACTTAGTCCTAGTTTCATTTTATTTTGCTCATTGGGACACACTACATGTTAGTTGTCGCCAGGTGGCCTATGCAGCATGAACATTTCTCTGCAGTTTTCATAGGGTCCCTCCCTTCAGATTACTGCTTTGGTACTTCCCATCAGTCCAATCCTGGTCCGGTCCGGAGGGACGCTAAGGAAGGAGAAATTAGATCTTACCTGCTAATTTGCTTTCCTTTAGTCCCTCCGGACCGGACCAGGCCCCTCCCATGTTCTCTCTACTCTTTAGCTTCTTTTATTAAGTAGGAAGTGTATTCATTCCTTTACGTTTTGTGGAACAATACTATATATATACAGAACTTTACGTGGTCTATACCACTTCTCTGGTGGTTGCTGGTGAGCTCAATTGCTGGAATCTATCTATAAAACCTTAAATACGCCATACCACTTCTCTGGTGAGAGTTGTGGCTGAGCTCAGTTGCTGGAATATCTATAAAACCTTAAATATGATTTACCACTTTTCTGGTGAGAGTTGCTGGTAAGCTCAGTTGGTGGAATATATATAAAATCTTAAGTGGGGCATACCACTTCTCTGGTGAGAGTTGCTGGTGAGCTATAAGACAAGTGAGCCATACCACTTCTCTGGTGAGAGTTGCTGGTGAGCTATATTATACGTGAGCCATACCACTTCTCTGGTGAGAGTTGCTGGTGAGCTATATTATACGTGAGCCATACCACTTCTCTGGTGAGAGTTGCTGGTGAGCTATATTATACGTGAGCCATACCACTTCTCTGGGGAGAGTTGCTGGTGAGCTATTTTACATGTGAGCCATATCGCTTCTCTGGTGAGAGTTGCTGGTGAGCTATAGTACAAGTGAGCCATACCACTTCTCTGGTGAGAGTTGCTGGTGAGCTGTAATACATATCAGGCCATACCACTTCTCTGGTGAGAGTTGCTGGTGAGCTCTGATACTTGGCATTGCCGAGTGCTTTGTGGCTGCTAGGATTCCATACGGCACAGAAGGTCTTTCTTTCTTTCCTGCTTTGTTATTCAAATACTGAGGCTAAGGTCACATGGCCAGGGCTCCTATTGGCTCTCTAGAGTCAGAGTTTTTTCTCAGTCTCCACCTGCTGGTAGGCGAGCACAACCCATCAGTCCAATCCTGGTCCGGTCCGGAGGGACTAAAGGAAAGCAAATTAGCAGGTAAGATCTAATTTCTCCTTATTGCTTCTTTTCCTGGTCTAGAAACTCCTAGCATTGCTTGGATGTAGAGATTAGGGACCAGTTATGTAATGATTGTTTATAGGTATTGTTTCTTTTCAGTTATATAGCTAATCATGGTATATATATAAATCATTGTGTATCTTAGATTTTAGAACCTCTAATAAAGGTCTCATTTACCTAATATGAATCCAAAAGAATCCACAGTAATTACTGAGTAGTCTGTGTCATTAAAGCAGGCTATAAAACCAGGGCAGAACACATGGGAATACTGATTGTAATTCGTCCCGATGTGTATATGGTGTGTGCGGACCATGTGAGTTGTGGTACTTGGGCCAAACCATATGGAAAATTAAATTGAGGATTGCTCAACATTTGAGCAATCTACGACTGCAGCGGGTGGAGGAGGCTCCCTAGGTGTCACATTGGTTGGAGGCAGGACATAAGGTACAAGATTTGAGGTTCGTTGTTTTGCAACAGATAGTGCCCCCCAGGGGTGGTAATAACTCTTTAGTATTATTGCAAAGGGAACAACGCATGATTTTCAATTGGAATACTGTGGCCCCGATAGGGCTTAACAGAGAAATTGATTGGCTCAGGATATAGGGACACGTATATTTAAAGAGCAATTTCCAGAGGCACTCCATGCGCATGTGTGGGCGTTTGTTTGTTGAGAAACCCGCCATGCACAATGGGTGTGGCATGAATCCTAGGCAGCCCGTTGTGGCCGGTAAGGAAAATTTAAAAATGTTTGGTTGAATGTTTTTTTCTGATTTAGTGATAGTGTGAGTAAGGATGTGGATTGTTATGTTTTTTGTTATGTTATAGGTGAATCGATCCCTGATGACGCTCAGTGAGCGAAACACAGACTGTGTAGGGTCATATATGTTTATTTCAGTAGTATTTGGAATGCCTCACAGTGGAGTATAAAATATGGTGAATGCTGAGATATGGACTGAGCAATCATAGTGGGAGAAACATGTCTGGTTAAGTCACTCATGGAGAGTACTGTGGTCGAAAGCAGAGAATTTTGGAATCCATCAACACAACCAGGAGGTGACTATAGCGTTATATATGGACATGAGTTAACAGCGTTAACAGCTTGTGTCATATTTTGAGGACTATTTGACTGTTTATCTGACGGGTTATTAAGAATCAAGAACTGAGATTTGGATCCATACATATATAAGAACATTGGGACACTGATATAAGAAGAATATTACTTAAGGAACTTTGATTGTGTTCCCCCTATCTTTGCAATCCGTACTATTTTGCATTTAAGTTTACATGATTAAAAATTGTGTTATATATTGTGTATGAATGTGTGTGGTGTGGTTGGGCAAGCATGAGTGGTATGAGTGATAAGTTATTGGGTTTTAGTATATGGTATTATGGTAATTTATAATTTACAATAAAGATATTTGATTAGAATAGTTGTCATAAGTTTTGTAGTCTTTGACATATTTTGTCACAACTATTTTTAAATATATATCCCTTGTTGTGGTAGTTTATGCATATTCATTAGGGATATCGTGAAAATGTGATCTGCTTGCAGCCCTTGAGGTCTGAACTTGGACAAGCCTGCTATAGAAAATCTAGTTTTGTCGGCTTACCTGATGTTATTGTTTGAGTCTGACTGGCTAATCCAGAGGTCTGGTTAGCAGGCAGAAAGAGAGCAAACTCTGCTGGCCTCCCCATACATGCAGGTGCAGTCATGAAGCCAACCAGTATACTACTGCCACAGTTTCCTCTACAACTTATCCACATTTCTCTCCTTAAATGGAATCCACTTACAATCCTTCTGGTGCTGGTTCAGTTCAGCACCTTTGTAAGTGATATACCAGAGAAGTAAATTGGAGAAGTTTGAGCTTATGCAGATGAAATAAAATCTGGAACAGAATGGACAGTTTTGAAAGAGCAGATAAACAAAGGCATGATCTTAGAAAGCCTGATTGCATGTAAGCTAACTTTCAATACAAACAGGTCCAAAATTACATGGAAACTTAAAGACCATGCTTTATAAGTCATTTTCTAGACCTGGCAAAAACTTTACAAATTCAGGTTGTCTTAACATTATCTTCACATTTTCAGAATGCAGTATGTGTGAATAAGACTATCGTTGAGATCCAAACTCACAGGGTGTAGGGAGGACTCTGTACATTCTGGTACAGGTCAACATCAAGCATCTGTGGTAAACACCTAGTGAATGTGTACAGAAGGTTTATGATCAACTACACTGTGAAAAGCCTCTCCCCCCCCCCCCTCCCCGCACATGGTGGGCCATGCTACCCCTCTGTGGGAGGCGTTCTCTGCTACTAGAGTGGAAATGCAGGGAAGGGCAGGAGATAGTGTCATTCAAATTGAGTTGCACTGTATTAGAGATGCCAACTTACCTAACTCCAGGCTGGATATTTTGGACAGTCCTGGCTTTGAATTTGCATCCCAATGCAGTATGGAATTTGTAGTGCCTGATCCTACCCATTGAAATCAGTGTTGCAAGTCCCATAATGCAACAGGATAGGATGATCAAAAATCCAGGACTGTCCCAAAATCTCCAGCCTGGAACTGGATAACTTAGCATCTCTGCTGTACATCATTGTTCTAGTCTGCTGTAGACAGGGTAAGTGTTTGTGGCAGATCCGGATTCTATTTTGTCTGTGCAGCCTTTGGAGCTTGTAAGAGAAGGTCTCCCAGCTTCGTGACCACTTTGTATACTTTTTTGTGGAAACTGGCAGGCTATAAAATAAGTACTGCATCCTTGCTGTGAGTATGAGGCTTTCCAAGCCAGTGAGGGTCCTTGACTCAGGGCCAAGGACTTGTAGTCTCTTGATGACTTGGCAGCTGGATCAGCTTTAGGGACTGAAATGCTGCTAGTGTTAGGAATCGTATTGCCTGTTATGTTGGTGGTGGCTCCTCAAGCAAAAATCTACAGTTTCTCTGACTCTGGAAGCCTTGTTAATGAACATAGGCAAGGCAATATTTTCCTAATAATAACAATACATAGCAAATCTTGGCAAACATAAGAATTCAAGGGCTGAAGTAGTCCAGCTCACTTTGCAATACTTTGCACAGTCTCAGTTAATGGCCCTAGGGTGCAGGTTGTTCACTAATTAGACACTGAGGCGTATTTTCAAAGCACTTAGACTTATAAAGTTCTATAAGTTACTATGGAATTTTGTAAGTCTAAGTGCTTTGAAAATGAGCCCCAAGGTTTCTCTCTTATAAAATCTTTGAATGAAGTCCCAACTCGTTGGTTTCTCTCCCAAAGCAAAAACAAACAGGAATCATTTATAATATCTTTCAGCTGATGTGTACTGGTTGCAATCAGTTCCAGCTACCTTCAGCTGATTCTTTAATGTCTCAACATTTATGCCCAACAGCCAAAAGAGAGAGAGAGAGAGAAAAAACCCCCCAAACAATCCAGGCTTCTCTCTCACAGCCTCAACAGACTCCTCCTTTGCAGCTTTAAACAGTAAAGTGGCTCACCTGCTCTGCCAAAAGAAATATAACCCCCAGTAAGAACCAGGAGAATGTACCTGCTACAATCTATTTTGAATCATAAAAGAGGAGCACCCTCAGAAACATACACACCCAAGTTAGTCTACTTAGACCACTGACAAGTGAAATATTGCACTTCATTCGTAAGGTAGCGCACTCCTGTGATATTTGTGTGCAATAATGTGTATAAATATGTATTAGTCCAATGCATTATCATAAACCAACTGAGCCAACCTGGAACTTTGATCACAGCAACATATGTATAACAATGAAAAGTAAATATTAGTACTTATCTTATGAGCCCTGTGTTGGTAAACTTCCAACACATAGGCCTCCGATGTTTGAAACACTTACAAAACGATTGGGACAAGACTGCTCTCCCTTGCGGTAAAAGATCCGCCCGACACCGCAGGTTTCAGATGAGTTGTTCTTCCTTGACTATACCGCCAACTCTAACCCAAGTCCCTCAAGAAAGCTTATCTGAAACCCTTGGTAGGTCAGCGCCTGGGTGCTTGCTGTGTCGGCAGAATGCATGTAATCCTGGACATCCAGCTGGATCCCTTGAAGCTGCTGCTGCCAGATATTCTGGGCTGCCTCCCAGTTCTCCTGGTGCATACTTTGCAGCAGCTGCGCACATTCTCTGCGTTTCAACCCCCTCCAGAAGCTGCTGTAGTTTCTGCTTCCGGTAGTCTGCCAGCTGCAAATTCTGTGCCAGCAGTTTGATGGCCAGCTGCAGTACCTGCTGCCTTTGGTGGTAGGGTCCTCTGTGGTCTTATGGTCTGGCCGTGGCTCCTCATCAGCCTCCTTTGCCTCTGTTGGGCCATCTGCAAATGCCATGGGGGGGGGGGTGTTACCCCACTAATTGCTTCTGCTGTTCATCCCCTCAGGCGACTCCTGGCTGGTGTCCTCTGGGTGCTCGTCCTCTCCTACGGTGCCCTCTTGTGAGCTCTCCACTGCCATCAATTCACTCTCCTCCTCCTGATGCGGATGCCCTGCCCGCTGGTTGCTGGTTCTAGAATCTCCATTGGACTCTGTGTCCTCGCCTGCATAGGGAAAGTAGAGGGGGGAAGGAAAGTGTACACATAGATGGGAGTTTCTGTAACGGGGATCACTATATTGTGGAGATTTCAAGGGTTCCCAGCTTGGGCCTTGAAGGATGTCTCACCGGGCAGCATACTGACCTTTGGAGCAGACGGTATAGCCAATGAGTGTGGAATAGAGGGCATGAGAGAACATCCATTTGGGGGGGTAACTGATGCTTTGTACTGTCCTCCTTGTACACTCCTTTGCCAGATTTGTGTGTGGTATGGAGGTTAGGGTTGAATGCAGAGGACGTGGGTTTGATTCCTACTGTGGGTGTTTGGGGTTACTGTTTTATTTCCCCTGCCATAGCAGGTTCAGTATGCTAGGTAGGTGTGTATATGACACGCTGAGCACTTTTGTATTAGTTGCTGGAGGATACTTTCCAAGGGGCTTCCCCCCACCCCCTTCCTTTCCATGTCATCTCATAGATTAGGGGTTGGCTGCAACACATTCTAGTAGATATGGCAGTTGTCAGCACGCTTTAAGGAGGGTAGCTGCATACTCAGGACTTGATCAGGATAGAGCTGTTATAGGGGTGCTATGTCTGTGGTACTTACGTCATGCCCTGATGCGCCTCTGCCCCGCATATGCCGGATTGGGGTGGGGTCCTAAGGCCAGACACGTCTGTACCAGCACCAGAGTGACTCCAGGTTCCAGTGAATTCCAAAGCATCTGCAAAACACAGGTTGGTGGAAACAGGGTTCAGTTGATGGACATTCTTGGCGTCACATTATTATTTTTGACAACATGTTGTACAATGCTCCTCACATACTGTAGCCTGTGACAGATGGTAACAAGCATATGGGGGGATTTTGAGGGGGCAGCCTGTCGGACATGGCAACAGGAAGATGGGGGTGCTGAGGGGGTGGATACGCATTACACAGGCACAGGTGCTGTGTGAGCTGAGGTGACCATGGAGACAGAGGATGGCATGGTGGTCTTTCTGTGCAGCATGCACACTGTTGCTGGGAGGTGGAAATGAGCAGTGGGGTAAAGCAGGTGTGCCTTTGGGCGGCTCAATGTACTTTGATGAGCTGCTGCCAATATTCCCATCAGTATGTAAGCGTGGGCCAGTGGGAGAGGGAGTAGGTGGTCCAGATATGTGCAGCCCCTCATTTTAGCACTGCATGGTAAGTGGAGAGGTGCCCCATAATTATTGTCATTGGATATTCTGTACATTCTGATTTCAGCAATGCTTTTTTTTCTTCCTTTCTTTCTTATGAAAAAGCAATAACATGTATTGCAACAACATATGTTGCTTGCACATGAGTGGTGCTATGATCCTGGGAGACAATGCTTCAAACTTAGCTTTCTAGACTGCTCCTTATAGATCTTCATGCCCTCATGGATACATTGTGTGGGGTAGGTGGTGGTGGTGTTTCATTATTTGTCCCCTGTGCCTCAGGCACAGGAGGAACAGTAGCTCTGTCTCCTCCACAGAGAAATTTGGTTCCCTTCTCATAGACATAGATGGGCAGTCTGAGGAACGTTCCTCTATGTGCAGAAGCATATATGCATGTTTTGCACATGGAGGGAACATCCTGCCATTGGTGCGTATGTTTTTTTTGATGCAGGGACCAGTACCTCTGTTGCATGTTTTGTGTAGTATATTTTTTATTGGCGGAAATGTTTATCTCTGAACAACTAGGAAGTTTTCAGTACATCCTCTTTCAAAAATTTTTTTAACGTGTGTGTGTGCATTTTCGAATATCAGAAAATGTTTAGTTTTTTCTTCCATTATAGACTTCAGTTTTTAAACAATTTCCAAAAAAACGTTTATTTTGCCATTTGGACATCGTATAGAAATTGTCCCTCCACATTATCTTACTGCTTTGCAGATGAAGGCAGATAAAAAACATATATGGCCTATCCACTCTGCCCATCCATGCTATCTACATCCCCTTCTTCTCCCTTAGAGATCCTCTGTATTTGTTCCAAGCTTTTTTGAATTCAGATACAGTTGTCATCTCCACCACCTCCATCAGGTGGCTTTCCATGAATTCACCACCCTTTCCGTGAAGACGTATTTCCTCGGGTTCAATAAGAATATAAGCGTTGCCATACTGTCACAAACCGAAGGTCCATCAAGCCCAGTATCCTGTTTCCAATAGTAGCCAATCCAGATCACAAGTACCTGGCAAGATCCCAAAACAGTACAAATGATTTTATGCTGGATATCCTAGAAATAAGCAGTGGATTTTCCCAAGCCATCTTAATAATGGCATATGGGCTTTTCTTTAAGGAAAGCATCCAAACCTTTTTTTAAACCCCACTAAGCTAACTGCTTTTAACATATTCTCTGGCAGTGAATTCCAGACTTTAATTACATGTTGCTTCTGAGTCTATGCCCTTCCACCTTCATCCTACGCTCCCTGATTGCAGAGCTTCTTTTCAATTGAAAGAGCCTCACCTCCTGTGCATTTATGCCATGTAGGTATTCCAAAGTATACATATTGAGATCTTTAAGTCTGTTCCCATATGCTTTATAAAGAAAACCCACTGACCATTTTAGTAGCTACCCCCTGGACCAACTCCATCCTGTTTATATCTTTTTGAAAGTGTGGTCTCCAGAATTGCATACAATATTCATCCATAGACCACTATTAAATGGACTTGGGGAAAATCCACTATTTCTGGGATAAGCAGTATAAAATGTTTTTACTTTTTTGGGATCTTGCCAGGTATTTGTGACCTGGATTGGCCACTGTTGGAAAAAGGATGCTGGGCTTGATGGACCTTTGGTCTTTCCCAGTATGGCAATACTTATGTATGTATGTACTTAACTGGGCTTTGCCAGTGGGTAGAGCAACATATGACTGGCACTGAGAACATCCAGGTGAATGTCCTCAGTCCGAATATCCTGGATCTGAACAAGTGGGACCTGAATCCCTAGGCATTCAGCTTGATGGTGGAATGCTGGGGTTGCCCGGTATGCAACTTGTTGAAAACCAATCAAAATTCCAAGGTAGAATGGTTATTCATTTACAGAAAGAACCTATTACAATCAGAATCATCTAGTTAATTTAGCTGTGGTCCCAGGAAAGTCCACAGTACATATTTCCCCTTGGTCACTAATAGGCCAGATTCTGCACAGAACAGTATCACCCTAGCTTGGACATTCATATAACTTCAGATTGGCCTCACAGGCCATGGCATACTGACCTCATCAGGCTTCTTGTGGGGTCCTATATCTCACTGCCTTGAGGATGTGAGCTACTTCTGCAAGGGTCCCTACTTATTAAAAATCCAGATCTCTTCTGGCTTATATCCTGGCCATTGAAAGTCACATTATTGCAGAAAGGTTATTTGACAGCCATAGTTACCACTCTCCTGAATGCTTGCAGGTCATCTACGTCTGTGGCCTACATGCTGGCCAGGTACATGTTCAAGTTTTGGTGTACAGACCAGGCATTATTGCCAAGGCAGGTGGGCATCTCTTCAGTCTTAGCCTTCTTGCAGGAAGGGATGGATAGTGGGCTTGACCCTAAGTTCTCTCGAAGTGCAGGTTGCACCACTAGCCTGGTCAAGGGGATGGGTGAAGGAAATCTTGCTGGCAGTGCATCTGGATATTTCTCATTTCCTGAAATGAGTTAAGTAGGATGCTGGACTTGATGGACCTTCAGACTGTCCCAGTATGGCAACGCTTATGTCCTTATGTTCAATACTTTGTGCTGCTGGTTGAATGTTGACCAGATAGCTTTTTTTTTTCTCTCCCAGTTTAGTAACAATCCACTGCTAGCCCAAATTCTCCTTCAAATCAGAGCACACAAGCTCCTGGAAACAAACTAATTTCTTAACTGTATCATTCCGTAATATGTTAAAAGCATTGTTCTTTGTAATAAACCCTTTTGTTTCAAATGTATTTAAAGGTGTCCTTGAATAAAAATAAAGGCAGTTGGTGTACTAAAAAAGTATGCATGCAATTTTTCAGGATTTGTACCAATGTTCCAGGAATTTTGACATTTTCATTATAGCTAATGCATGATTCCCTTCATATTTCAAATGAAGGCATCATGATGATTAACACGATCAGGTAAGGAAGAACAATAAAATTGAAAGCCCCACTGGTATGGCACATTTACAGATTAGAATCATGTGCCAAATGTGGGTCCTCAGAAGTGATCATAGTGGTATTGCTCTTCACTATTACTAAACCTAAGAACAACTCAGGGAAGAACATAAAGACATTTAAATCCAGACACCAATATCAAAGAATAACCAAAAAATGACAAATTATGATGAGCAATTATCAGAATATTTTAAAGCTCGGTTTTAGCAATTCAAGTAATTCTAGTTTTTCTTTGATCTTTATTAATTACATACATATCTTTTAACCTGCAGTAGTTTATAATGTAGAACTTATGTTTTGAAGTTTGACTAATAAAGATCACAGTAAAAACTAAAATAATTCAAACTACTTCTCAGTAGGAATATCTGTTGATTATAATAAGACTCTGTATATGTCAAGAGTAAAATGGACAACTATACATACAATAAAATTAAAATTCTTAGTTGATATGAATCCAAACTATGGCTTGAAGCAAAAGTTAGAACAAATTGTTTATTAAATTGTATATCCTGCCTTTAGTTATAATATCAAGGTGGATAACAAAGTTTCAATATAAGATTAAAAAAATCATTAAATAAATATACCAATAAAAACTGTTAAAAAATTAGCTCAGTTGTATAAAAAGTACAGTTATGCCTTATCCAATAAATCACAATAGAAATATCCCAAACTTCTGACCTGCCAGTAATGTGTATAGTACAAAAACAAAAAAAGCGGTTGGGAAGTTTATTAATGATATTGAATTTGTACTTAGGGGGGACAATTCTACAAAGGTCACTCAAATGTAGGTGCCATAATGCAGGGTGATGAGCACAAATTCTATAAAAGCATTTGGCCATCCAGATCCCTAAATAAAATAGAGCATAAATCCGCATTTGTATGCCAACATTTAGGCGCTAACACACCATGTAAAAGACAGGTAGGTGTAAATGTCAGGGTTCAAATGATTCACTTTAGAATGTAACTTATACTATTCTATAGAAGTGTGGGACCCATACATGCTCTGCCCACATGTATGTCACCTTGCAGTTGCATGCTATATGGGTTATGCCCTAAGGGGCTTTTTTACTAAAGCATAGTATGCGCTAACAGCATTAGCATATGCTAACCCCCAGATTCTATATCACAGCATAAGTTTCACATGCAAATCTGGTTGTATTCTGGATTTGTGAGCACAACTTAATTAGTTAATGAGCCAATCAGTGCTGATAATTGCCACTTAAGCAATTATTGGCACTAATTGACATTAATTAGAAGTTATGTTCACAACTGTCTAAGCGTATTCTGTAACGTGATGCACATAAATTCTAAGTTGTATAGTTGAAAAGGGGGCATGGCCATGGGCGTGGAATGGGCAGGGCATGGGCATTTCTAAAATCTACGTGCATTGCTATACAATACACCCGGTCCGCACATAATTTATGCAATCGCATTTACACCAAGTTTTACATGGCGTAACTGCCCGCAACTAAATTTAGCCACGCAGACAGACGCTTGGCATATTATATAAACTGCATGGAAATTTAGATGTATTCTAGAAACTATTTTTTGGCGCCGATTTTTTTTAGTTGTGATATATAGAATCTAGCCCTAAATGCAAAGAAGAATTATAGGTTTAAACTGGGCTTCTTAACATTTAGTGTATGCTAAGCTTCTGTAAAAGGGCCCCTCAGTTTGCAGAATACCACTTAGGGGTGAATTCTGTAAATCATACCTAAAAATCAGCACTGAAAAAAATGCTAAGTGCTATTCTGTAAGCCTCGCCTAAAGTTAGACGCGGTTTATAGAATAGCACTTAAGTCCCGGGGTCATGTGTAAATTTAGGTGTGTCTATTTGCACCAACGAAAACATGATGGAAATGCCCGAGTACATTTACGCATGGAACACCCTTATTCTGTAATTGTGCGTGTAACTCAAATCCACACCCGTGATCTGCTCCATACCTCTCATGACCCTCCCATTTCCGTGCCCCCTTTTTCAGGATGTTCGTAAAATTTAGGTGTTTACATCTTGATTCCAATTTGCGTCAATAATTGTTTGTTAAAAAGCCAATTATTGACACTAATTGGCTCACTATTCAGTTAAATTGGGCATTTGCTCAAATTTGGGTATGCAATTTTTGGCGACTTTTATAGAATTTGGGGGTTAGGACTAGCTTCTATAAGTGGTACCTAAGAAAATCACTTACAGTTAGACGCGATTTATAAAATAGAGCTTAGTGCTGGGAACTGCAACTACATTTAGGTGCAACTATTTATGCTAATGAAAACCTGGTGTAAATTCCCACACGTAAGTTAGGTTCAGATCCCGCTAATTTTATAAGAACGTGTATAAATGTTTGGAATGCCCCGACCCACCCATGCTCCTTCCATGGCCATGCTTAATTTTTAAACCCACACACTAGAATTTATGCACATCTCTTTATTGAATATGCTAAAAAAAGATGTGCATTCAAATTCTAATTAGTGCCGACAATTGTTTGGTATTGCCCAGTTATTGGCGCTGATTGCTCATTACTCAATTGAGTTGTGTGTGCAAATTGGATGCGTGTCCACATTTGTGCATGCAATTCAATGCACCATATATAAAATCCAGAGGTTAGTGTCTAAGTAGCATTTAAGGACACAAATTTAACATTCATGCTCATAAGTGCTAGTATTCTGTAATCTTAATGCTAAGGTAATAGTAAGAGGGGGGTTAGTTACTAATCATTATTTTTTAATTAATATTTTTACTATCATAATAGTTGAATGAAAAGGATCATCAGTCAACCATCCATATGCTTGAAGCAGGATCACTGATATCCAAACCTTTCATTCACTTTTGACATCATATGATCCTTGCAATTAAAAATCCATATTCCACAGAACCATCTAGTCCAAACATTCTGAACCTTCCAGATCAGTTCATTCACTTTTGACATCATATGATCCTTGCACTTAAAATGTCCATATTCCACAGAACCATCTATTCCAAACATTCTGAACCTTCCAGATCAGTTCTGATTTACATCTGGTTAAAAAGTAAACTGGGATAAGACAGATTGTCTACTACTACATAAAAAGTTCTCCAATCTCATATTGCTCCTTATCCTTTTAGATGGCAAAATTCATTTATCAAATATCTTGGTATCTGATTTGGTCATTCTAAAAAATACATGGAAATCCTACTAAACACCTTCAATATAATACAGCACTGGTATCCCCTATACTAAGGGCTCCTTGTACTAAGCCATGGTAGTGATTCCAGACAGCCAGGACCAGGCACCTGCTTTGACCCCACAGATTCTACACTGTGGCACCCCAGCCTTTCCCGATGTTGGCCCTAGCTGCCTGAGCTTTTAGCGTGTTTAATGCGGAGTGTATCAGCATCTAGAGTGCTTGCACCTGCTTTGACCCCACAGATTCAGCAGCCTGCTTCTACACTGGCACCCCAGCCTTTCCCAATGTCGGCCCTTGCTGCCTGAGCTTTTGGTGTGTATCAGCGTCTAGAGTGCTTGCACCAGCCATGCCTCTTGCTTCAGTTCCATATGGCCACCAGCCTGTGTTGAGGTCTCCGATGCCGATGCCACTTATGGTGTCAGCGTTGACTGCCACCCGTGTTGGCACACCCTCGACGTCGGTGGAGGAAGCATTGCTGGAGTCGCGGCCAGAGCCACCACCTTGACACCGCTCTCAGGGTCATGGTACCACTTTGTCAAGGCAGGCTTGGTCTCAGCCTTCTCACGAGGAGTTTATGGCTGACACAGATGAGGAGTGCTCATGGGACTCAGAAGAGGATCCACGGTACTTCTCGGAGGAGGAGGAGGCCTATGGCATCCCATCTGATCCCTCCCTTCCACAGGAAAGGAGAAAGTCTCCACCTGAGAGCGTTTACTTCCCCTCTTTTGTGAAGCAGATAGTGACTGCTATCCCAATTCCTTTGAAAGTGGAGGACAAGCCCAGGGCTATGTTGTTTGAGGTCCTGGACTAAACTGTCCTCCTAGAGAGGCTGTGATGGTCCCATTTCACGAGATCTTACGGAATGTTCAAGTGAAGAACGAGAAGTCCCTTTTATTGGTCCTCTTCTCCCCGAGAAGATTGACATCACGTACCAGATTCAGCCTTCCCCTGGGTTTGATAGGCCCCAGTTGCCTCATTATTCCCTAGTGGTGGAATCTGCGCTCAAAAGGGCCAGGAGTTCTAGGGACTGTGCTTGAATGGTCCCTGGCAGGGAAGCTAGAACCCTGTATTCTTTTGGGTGGATGATGTATCAGGCCTCCGTGTTCATCTCCTGTACCCAATTGTACCAGCACTACATGAGCCTGTACTTGTGGTCTTTGCTGCGCAGTATGTCTGATTTGGCAGATTCTCTCCCACTGGAGTAGGCTGAATCTGTTCGCCAGCTGATCAAGCAGTAGAAAGCATGTCGTAAGTTCTTGGGCAGGGGCGCTTATGACACTTTTGATGTGGCCCCTAGGACCTCTGCCCAGAGTATAGCGATACAAAGACTCTCATGGCTCCATGGCTCTGACTTGGACCCGGTGGTCCAGCAGAAGTTGGCACATGTCACGTCCCAGAGGGATAATATTTTTGGAGAGAAGGTGGAGGAGGACAAGAAACACACTGATACGATCTATTCTGTCTCCCGCCATATGCCTTCTACATCTTCCTCCTCTTCTAGGAGGTTTTCTGGCAAGTACTATTTACTACTACTATTTAACATTTCTAGAGCCCTACCAGGGTTACGCAGTGCTGTACAAAAAACAAAGAAGGACAATCCCTTCTCAAAGGAGCTTACAATCTAAAGGACAAGAAGGACAAGGAGTGCAGACAATCAAAAATTGGAACAGTCTAGATTACCTGGGTTAGAGGTACAATGGTTAGGTCCAAAAGCGACATTGAAGAGGTGGGCTTTGAGTAAGGATTTGAAGATGGATAGGGAGGGTGCTTGGCGTATGGGCTTGGGGAGTTTATTCCAGGCATAGGGTGAGGCGAGGCAGAAAGGGCGGAGCCTGGAGTTGGCGGTGGTGGAGAAGGGTACTGAGAGGAGGGATTTGCCCTGTGATCGGAGGTTACGGGTAGGGGCGTAAGGGGAGATGAGGGTAGAGAGGTAGTGAGGGGCTGCAGATTGAGAGCATTTGTAGGTTAGTAGGAGAAGCTTGAATTGTATGCGGTACCTGATCAGAAGCCAGTGAAGTGACTTGAGGAGGGGGGTGATATGAGCATATCGGTTTTGGCGGAAGATAAGACGCGCAGCCGAGTTCTGAACGGATTGAAGGGGGGATAGATGGTTAAGTGGGAGGCCAGTGAGGAGTAGGTTGCAGTAGTCAAGGCGAGAGGTAATGAGAGCATGGATGAGAGTTCGGGTGGTGTGTTCAGAGAGGAAGGGGCGAATTTTGCTGATGTTGTAGAGAAAGAAGCGACAGGTCTTGGCTGTCTGCTGGATATGGGCAGAGAAGGAGAAGGAGGAGTCGAAGATGACTCCAAGGTTGCGGGCAGATGAGACGGGGAGGATGAGGGTGCCATCGACTGAGATAGAGAGTGGAGGGAGAGGAGAAGTGGGTTTGGGTGGAAAGACAATGAGCTCAGTCTTGGCCATGTTCAATTTCAGGTGGCGGTTGGACATCCAGGCAGCAATGTCGGATAAGCAGGCCAATACTTTGGCCTGGGTTTCCGCAGTGATGTCTGGTGTGGAGAGATAAAGCTGAGTGTCGTCGGCATAAAGATGATATTGGAAACCATGAGATGAGATCAGTGAGCCCAGGGAGGAGGTGTAGATTGACATCAGACGCACGCACAGAAACTTCAACAGATGATCATTCAGCAAACAACACACTGGCAAAGACGAAAACAGAACTTCAGCTGTCGGGGATTAGGGTCCCCCGTCAGCACAGGTACGTGACGGCGGCATGGGGGGGGTCGCGGCAGGGGGGTCCAGGGGTGGGAGGGAGGCCTTGAACTGGGAGGAAGGCAGGGAGGGAGGGTGGCTTTGAACTGGGAGGGAGGGTGGGAGGGGGGTCTGGAACTCGGAGGGGACAGAGCGAGACAGCGAGGGAGGGTGGGGGATTGCCTTGCTAGCGCCCGTTTCATTTCATAACGAAATAAGCCTTTTTTACTAGTTATTTGAATATTTTACTGCTGTAATTCCCTATTGCTTAATTTGACTTATTCTTGCTGTACATCACCTTGCGTGAATTCCTTCAAAAAGGTAGTAAATAAAGCCTAATAAATAAATAAATTATTATTCGCAGAGGCATAGGTACACCACTTTTCTCATCAGCCTCAGTAAGCTCAGCCCCAGCATACTTGTTCTCATCAACAGCGTACGCCTACTTCCCATCTTCAGGTACCATGGATGATTTTAATGATAGGTTACAGATTACCAGTATGAGACCTGTATTTTCATTTTTGAGTTCTTTCAGTACCTGGGCTTCATACCATACATGGGATGTCCAGGAGATTTTGCTGACTTTTAACTTGTTGATATGACTTTTTTAATTTAAAAATTTTCAAGAAGTGAAAACATGTACAAACAGGAATGTCACAATACAGTATTGTATACAATTTGGATAAATAAAAACTAAACATCACCTATTCAGTGGCACCATATACAGAAATATTGTGACACAGCTTTAAATTCCTATATCCATTCTCCTTATATTGGTTTTGTATTTCAGTCCCTTCCCTGCTCCCCCCCCCACCCCCACGCAGGTGAAACACATTGCTTTATGAACAGTTTCCCAATTGCTCCCCAGCAACACATCCTACAATACTAATTAAGCCAGTAATCACAGCTGTATTTTACCCCTTTCTGTACTTTTAGGTATCTTCCCGAGTTGTACAGGATTCCCATAACTGCCGATGCTCCCTCCATTTATGTTCCATGTAAACAGCAATGCTCTCTATCAGTTGAATGTCCCATGTTTTTCTTTTTCACAGCCAGCAAACATAGACAAACCAGCCTTTCCTGATTCGTAATTCGTTGCCCCCCCCCCCCCCCCCCCCCCCCACACACACACCTCCCTCCTGTGGCTCAAAGTTCAAAAGACAATAGGCTGGGGTAATAGCAACATCACATCATGTGATTTCTTTAATGAAGCCTCCCAACTGGTGCCAGCACTCCTGGCTCTTCAGGCTGGACCACCATAAATGGCACCTAGGAAGCAGATATTTCAAATGGACTCTAGACGCTCATCAAACACTGTCTGCGTAATAAGCACTCCACTATTAATTGCTGCCAAAGACAAACTGTTTTTTGTGTACTGAATAGCTAGTGAGCTCTGTAATCTTTCCTATTTTAAAAAGAATGTGCTTTGGCCTAGTAAACCAAAGATCTTTATACTCCCAGTAATCTAGGGAAGAAGAAACAATAGACGCCCCCATCAACCTAGAAGGCCACGGCCGTGCCTAGGGTCTCTGGCGCCCCCCCTGCAGACTATCAGTTGGCGGCGGCACCCCCCCCCCCCCCCCCCCCCCGTGAAAATGATCGCTCACCACTTGCCACACTGACAGGAATTATTCTTAGAAACAAATTGCTATACATTGCAAAATAAGATAGCAGATGTAAATTCTCAAAGTGGACATATTCCAAACACTAAAATGAAAATAAAATGATTTTTTTCTACCTTTGTTGTCTGGTGACTTTCTTTTTCTGATCATGCTGGCCCAGTATCTGATTCTGCTGCTATCTGTCCTCTTAACTCCGTTTCCAGGGCTTCCTTTCCATTTATTTCTTTCCTTTCCTCCTTTCTTCTTCATTTCTGGTCCTCAGCTTCTGCCTATTTTCTTCATCCATGTGCAGTTTTTCTCCTCTCTTCCTTTTCCCTCATTTCATCTCCTTCATCTTTCTTCCCTCCCCTCTATGTCCAGCAATTTCTCCTCTCTCCCTGAGCCCTGCCCTCCCATCCATGCTCCTCTGTCCCCTGCCCACTCCATTCATCCTTTTCCAGCAATTCCTCTCTCTCCCTGAGCCCTGCCCCCTCCATTCATCCTTTTCCAGCAATTCCCCTCTCTCCCTGAGCCCTGCCCTCCCAATCCCTGCCCATCCATGCTCCTCTGTCTCCTCCATTCATCCTTTTCCAGCAATTCTCCTCTCTCCCTGAGCCCTGCCCTCCCAATCCATGCCCATCCATGCTCCTCTGTCCCCTGCCCCCTCCATTCATCCTTTTCCAGCAATTCCCTCTCTCCCTGAGCCCTGCCCTCCCAATCCATGCCCATCCATGCTCCTCTGTCCCCTGCCCCCTCCATTCATCCTTTTCCAGCAATTCCCCTCTCTCCCTGAGCCCTGCCCTCCCAATCCATGCCCATCCATGCTCCTCTGTCCCCTCCATTCATCCTTTTCCAGCAATTCCCCTCTCTCCCTGAGCCCTGCCCTCCCAATCCATGCCCATCCATGCTCCTGTGTCCCCTGCCCCCTCCATTCATCCTTTTCCAGCAATTCCCCTCTCTCCCTGAGCCCTGCCCTTCCAATCCCTGCCCATCCATGCTCCCCTGCCCCCTCCATTCATCCTTTTCCAGCAATTCCCCTCTCTCCCTGAGCCCTGCCCTCCCAATCCATGCCCATCTATGCTCCTCTGTCCCCTCCATTCATCCTTTTCCAGCAATTCCCCTCTCTCCCTGAGCCCTGCCCTACCAATCCATGCCCATCCATGCTCCTGAGTCCCCTGCACCCTCCATTCATCCTTTACCAGCAATTCCCCTCTCTCCCTTCCATGACCCCCCCCCCTCGCATCCATGCTCTCGTCTCTCCCCTGCCCTCCCGCTCCCATTGTTCAACTTCCCGCCCTCTTCTCCCCCCAACATCCCTTTTCTTTTTTTTTTTCCTTTTTAAATGTACCTCCGTGGCGGTTCCGGCAGCGCAGCGTCAGTGAAGGAGGCGGCGCTCCCGACGTCGCTAGCCTTCACTTCGCTGTGTTCCACCTTCTTCTGATGTCAAGGAAATGACGTCAGAAGAAGGCGGAACACAGCGAAGGGAAGGCTAGCGAAGTCGGGAGCGCCGCCTCCACTGACGCTGCGCTGCCGGAACCGCTACAGAGGTACATTTAAAAAGGAAAAAAAAAGAAAAGGGATGTTGGGGGGAGGGCGAGCGAGGTGAGCATGGTGCGGCGGCGCCCCCCAGAGGGAAGCGCCCCCCGCCATGCTTACCTCGCTTACCGTGTTGGCACGGCCCTGTAGAAGGCACAAATTCAAGAGACAAAACACTTATCTAGCTATACCCACACAAATACCTGCCTACCATCATCAAATAACCCTAAATTCCATATCATCATGCTGATCAATCCATAGACTGGTGGGTTGTGTCCATCTACCAGCAGGTGGAGATAGAGAGCAATCCTTTTGCCTCCCTATATGTGGTCATGTGCTGCCGGAAACTCCTCAGTATGTTCTCTATCTCAGCAGGTGGTGGTCACACACAGCAGCAGCTCTGGCTAGGCCTCCAAGCCTAATTTTTAGGTTTTGTTGAGTGCCTGGGGTTGAGGGCTCTTCTTGAGCAAGTGCAAACCTGGTGGTGCCAGGTCCCTCCTTTTCTCCCCCCTCCCGCTGGCTCCGTTAAAAAAAAAAAAAAAAAAAATTTTGGACGTCCTTAAGGGCGTTTATTTCGACGTTTATTTAAACGTTTATTGCAGCTACTCACTGGGACACCAGGTCGTTACAGCTCGGAGCTGAAAGCAGGTAATTTTACCTTTTTGTAGCGGGCAGGGGGTTCCCCGATTGATCTCCACGTGGCTGATGGCGTCGGAGGGCGAGGGCGCAAAGAATCGCTCCCCGGACCGCGTGTGCGCGTCTAGCGGGGATGCGGGGGTTTTAAAGTCTGATTCGCCCTTGTTGGGTGTCAGTTTGGAGGCCGGTCAGTGTCCCGGTTCTTCCTCCGGTGCGGCGGTTTTTCCCGCCATAAACGCCCATCCCCGCTGCTCGCCTCCATCTTGGCCGGCCACGCTGCTCGGACGGCTTCTTCTTGGGCCGCCCTTGAGGTGGGAGACGTTAATGCCATGGCAGCCCTTCATTTGGGCGACGGCAGAATAGCGGTTAAAGTTAAGCGCCGTTCTTCCCGCGCGGCTCCTTCGCGGAGTGTCGCGCCGGACACCATCTTGGATGCGCAGCATGTTTCTCCCCCGCTCTTGCGAGCGCCGGTTGAGGGTGCGTCTAGGGCTGTGGCCCAGGCTGCTGAAGTGCACAGTCTGGGGGGTTTCTCCCCCGAGTTTATTTTGCTGCTGCATCAGGCCTTCCTTATGCAAGATGCTGCCCCTGCTCCCTTGTCCGATAAAGGGATTGAGGCCCCCGGAAGTAAACGCCCTCGGGTGGATTTCCAGGCCTTAGAGGACTCTGTCTCCTCTGATGTAGATGAGAGCAGCGTATCTGAGTTCTCCCAACGGTCCTTTGGGGATTCCTTGGAGGAGACGGATTCCCGCTCGGATGGAGCGGATGACCCCTCTGCAGCGCGGATCTTTCGCTCAGAGGACTTGCCCAACCTGTTAATGCAGGCCATGAGCATTTTTAAGATTTCCTCTCCAGAGGACGTCTCTCCCTCAGCCCCTGTTGGCTCCACCATTATGCTGGGGACGAAGCGCCCGCCTAGAACCTTCCACGTGCATGATGCCATGCGCACCTTGATTTCGGCTCAATGGGATGTCCCGGAAGCGAGCCTCAAAGTGGCTAGGGCTATGTCCCGCCTCTATCCTTTGCCTGAAAGTGAACGGGAGACCTTTCTTTGGCCTACCGTGGATTCTTTAATCACTGCGGTGACTAAGAAAACGGCGTTGCCGGTGGAAGGTGGCACGGCCCTAAAGGACGCCCAAGACAGAAGATTGGAGGCGGCCTTAAGGTCGTCCTTCGAGGCGGCTGCTTTAAGTTTGCAGGCCTCAGTTTGTGGCTCCTATGTGGCCAGGGCGTGCCTGACGATTGTGCAGCGGGCTTCCCCCTCGGATCCTTCCTTGAGGGCTGACTGGCCGGCCCTGGAATCTGGCCTGGCTTATTTGGCAGACTTACTGTATGATGTCTTGAGAGCCTCGGCTAAAGGTATGGCTCAGACAGTCTCTGCGCGGCGGTGGCTTTGGCTGAAGCATTGGTCTGCTGACCACGCATCTAAGTCCCGCCTGGCTAAGTTGCCTTTTAAAGGCAAGCTGCTCTTTGGGGTCGAGCTGGACAAAATTGTGACCGATCTCGGCACGTCTAAGGGCAAGAGGTTACCAGAGGTCAGGGCTCGGGCCAGTGGTGCTCGCCCTGGTAACTCCAGAGGACGGTTTCAGGAAGCCCGTCGGTACCGCCCGGGCAAGTCGGGCTCCTCTGCCCCCTCTTTCTTCAAAAGGAACTTCTCCCCCAAGCAGCATTCCTTTCGCAGAGACCGCCGTCCCGGAGGTGCGCCCTCCGGTCCTCCCCCAGGGTCTCGTACCCAATGACGGGGCCCTGGTCCATGGCCCAGTGCAGATTGGAGGACGCCTGTCCTCGTTTCTGGGCGAGTGGACCACTATAACTTCAGACGCGTGGGTGCTGGAAGTCATCAGAGACGGCTACAAGCTAGAGTTCTGCCGACCCTTAAGAGACGGGTTTGTACTCTCTCCCTGCAATTCTCCGGTCAAAGCTGTGGCAGTGCAGTAGACCTTGGACAACCTGATATGCCTGGGTGCGGTCGTTCCGGTGCCAGAAAATCAGATTGGCAAGGGACGTTACTCCATTTACTTTGTGGTACCAAAGAAAGGAGGTTCTGTCCGGCCTATCCTCGACCTCAAAGGGGTCAATCGGGCCTTGAAAGTGCGGCACTTTCGCATGGAGACTCTCCGCTCTGTTATAGCGGCAGTGAAGGCAGGGGAGTTCTTGGCTTCCTTGGACATCAAGGAAGCGTACCTGCATATTCCCATCTGGCCTCCTCATCAACGCTTTCTGCGTTTTGCAGTCCTGGGCCGACACTTCCAGTTCAGAGCCCTCCCTTTCGGGTTGGCTACTGCTCCGCGGACCTTCTCCAAAGTAATGGTGGTCATCGCGGCCTTCCTGCGAAAGGAAGGAGTACAAGTCCATCCTTATCTGGACGACTGGTTGATCTGAGCCCCCTCTTATGCAGAGTGCGGCAAAGCTGTGGACCGGGTGATTGCTCTTTTGAGCTCCCTGGGGTGGATCATCAACTGGGAGAAGAGCCAGCTGCGCCCGACTCAGTCTCTGGAGTATCTGGGAGTTCGATTCGACACCCAAGTGGGCAGAGTGTTCCTGCCAGACAATCGGATTGTCAAACTTCAGGCTCAGGTGGACCAGTTCCTAGTAGCCTCTCCTCTTCTGGCTTGGGACTATGTGCAGCTGTTGGGCTCTATGACGGCCACGATGGAAGTAGTGCCCTGGGCCAGGGCTCATATGAGACCACTACAACACTCTCTGCTGCAGCGCTGGACTCCGGTGTCGGAGGATTATGCTGTGCGCCTTCCCTTGGAACCAGCAGTGCGCAAGGCGCTGAGCTGGTGGCTGCAGACAGACAAGTTGTCTGCAGGAATGCCTCTGGTGACCCCGGAGTGGATTGTCGTCACGACGGATGCCTCTTGGTCGGGCTGGGGAGCCCACTGCTTGGGAAGGACAGCGCAGGGGCTCTGGTCTCCTGCAGAGGCAAAGTGGTCTATCAACCTCCTGGAACTCAGAGCCATTCGGTTGGCGCTTTTGGAGTTCATCCCGGTACTGGCGTTGAAGCCAGTACGGGTCCTGTCGGACAATGCCACGGCTGTGGCCTATGTCAACCGCCAGGGAGGTACCAAGAGCGCCCCTCTAGCCAAGGAGGCCATGAATCTATGCCAGTGGGCGGAAGCGAACCTGGAACAGCTGTCAGCGGCCCACATTGCCGGAGTCATGAATGTCAAGGCGGACTTTCTCAGTCGCCATACCTTGAATCCCGGAGAGTGGCAGCTATCTGCCCAGGCGTTCTTGGACATCACGAAGTGCTGGGGCCAGCCGAGCCTAGATCTGATGGCGTCATCGGCCAATTGCCAAGTGCCGCGCTTTTTCAGCAGAGGACGGGACCCTCGATCCCTGGGAGTAGATGCTCTTCTCCAACAGTGGCCGACACAGGAGCTTCTCTATGTGTTCCCGCCCTGGCCCATGTTGGGCAGGGAGCTAGACCGGTGGCAAAGCATCCGGACCGGATAATCCTGGTGGGTCCGGACTGGCCCAGACGTCCCTGGTATGCGGACTTGATCAGGCTCTCAGTGGACGATCCTCTGCGGCTGCCAGTGGAGCAGGGCCTGTTGCATCAGGGTCCCGTGGTGATGGAGGATCCCTCCCCCTTTGGTCTTACGGCCTGGCTATTGAGCGGCAGCGTCTGAGAAAGGAGGGCTTCTCAGACAAGGTCATCGCCACTATGCTGAGAGCGAGGAAGCGCTCTACTTCTACTGCTTACGCCAGGGTTTGGCGTTCCTTTGCAGCGTGGTGTGAAGCAGGCTCACTTTCTCCCTTCACTGCTCCAATTTCTTCAGTGTTGGCGTTCCTGCAAGAAGGTCTGGAGAAAGGCCTGTCGCTCAGTTCCCTTAAAGTCCAGGTAGCGGCTCTGGCTTGCTTCAGGGGCCGCCTGAAGGGTGCTTCCCTGGCTTCGCAGCCAGATGTGGTGCGCTTTCTCAAGGGAGTTAATCACCTGCGCCCTCCTCTGCACTCAGTGGTGCCTGCGTGGAATCTCAACCTGGTGCTAAGAGCCTTGCAGAAGCCGCCTTTTGAACCCTTGTCAAGGGCATCTCTGAAAGACCTGACGTTGAAAGCAGTCTTTTTGGTGGCTATCACTTCAGCCAGAAGAGTTTCCGAGCTCCAGGCACTCTCATGTCGAGAGCCCTTTCTGCAGTTCACTGAGGCAGGAGTGTCTATTCACACAGTGCCTTCCTTCCTGCCCAAGATTGTTTCTCGCTTCCATGTGAATCAGCAGCTCTGTCTCCCTTCCTTTCGTAGGGAGGACTACCCAGAGGAATACTCTGCTCTCAAATGTCTGGATGTGAGACGAGTCATCATTAGATACTTGGAAGTGACCAATGATTTCCGGAAGTCGGATCATCTGTTTGTCCTGTTTGCAGGTCCTCGTAAGGGTCTGCAGGCTGCTAAGCCTACAGTGGCAAGATGGGTCAAGGAAGCCATTGCAGCGGCTTATGTGGCCGCGGGGAAGGTGCCGCCTATCCAGCTGAAGGCTCACTCCACTAGAGCTCAGGCGGCCTCGATGGCAGAGGCCGGGGCCGTCTCCTTGGAAGAGATTTGCAAGGCGGCAACTTGGGCATCGGCCCATACCTTCTCCAGGCATTACCGCTTGACTGTGGCTGCTCGGGCGGAGGCCCGGTTTGGAGCTTCAGTGTTGCGGTCAGGGATTTCTATGTCCCGCCCTGGGTGAGTACTGCTTCGGTACATCCCACCAGTCTATGGATTGATCAGCATGATGATATGGAAGGTAAAATTATGTATCATACCTGATAATTTTCTTTCCATTAATCATAGCTGATCAATCCATAGCCCCTCCCAGATATCTGTATTGTTTATATTCTGGTTGCATTTCAGGTTCAAGTTTAGTCTTCAGTTCCTGTTCAGGAGGACTTCGTGTTCAAGTTTTTCAATGGATTCTTCAAGAGTTGAGACGAATTTGTGTTACAGTGAGCTGCTGCATTCCTCTCCCCTCCGTTTTACGGGGCTGGATTGAGATTTAAATTCTGCCGGCAATCCCTCCCGCTTCGTGCGGCAGTAGGGCAGCTTTGTAACCCTCCCGCTTCGGCGGTGTTAGGGTCAGTCAGCTCCTCCCGCGGTTGCGGTTGCAGGATAAGCCAGATCCCCCCGCATTGGCGGGTGTGGTGTCTCTCCCCCGCTCCGTGGGGATGAGCTGGACGGATTCCCCTCCCCCACTTGTGTGGGGATGAGCTGGGTTAATTCCCCTCCCCCGTTTCGGCGGTGGTGAGCTGGGCAGAGTGTCCCTTTGTGGGTGTAATTCTCTAAGTGCTGAGTCCTGCGGATGGAGCTTGGATATCGACATACTGAGGAGTTTCCGGCAGCACATATAGGGAGGCAAAAGGATTGCTCTCTATCTCCACCTGCTGGTAGATGGACACAACCCACCAGTCTATGGATTGATCAGCTATGATTAATGGAAAGAAAATTATCAGGTATGATACATAATTTTACCATTATAACTACAACCACAACTGCAACTTGGAATCCTGGGCCTACTAAATGTCAGATCAGCCAATAAAAAATTTCCTATGATCTATGATGTCATTAGTGAATACCACCGAAACATCTTGGGAATAACTGAAACCTGGCTGGATGAAAACAGAGGAGTACGATTGGCTGAACTATGTCCCACAGGATTCTCTATCCTGCACCAATCAAGACAAGGGAAGTGGGGTGGAGGAGTAGCAGTCCTCCTCGAAAGACAATCAAACTGCACAGACTCTCCATCCCTCACCTGTCTGAGTCAGAATGCCTCCTAATCCAGCTGGGAAATAAGGAAGCAGTGTGGCTGCTCATGGTTTACAGAGCACCTCATGGTTTACAGAGCACAACAACACATCATCTGTTTAAGAACTTCTAAATCTGGTGATTGAAGTAACCCTGAGCACAACAACACATCATCTGTTTAAGAACTTCTAAATCTGGTGATTGAAGTAACCCTGAGCTAACTAGGTTACTCATCATGGGAGACTTTAACCTACACATCAAAACTCCAGACACCACCACTGCTGCCTTCCTTGATACTATGATAGCTCTAGGATTTACTGAGGTGATTCAATCTCCAACCCATATACTAGATTTGGTGTTCTGTAAAGAGGTCAAAATCTTTGAACAGAGGGCTGGTGGCACCAAGATAACACCCCTATCATTTTAGAACATAAGAATAGCCATACTAGGTCATACGAATGGTTCATCTAGTCCAGTATCCTGCTCCCAACAGTGGGCAATCCAGGTCACAAGTACCTGGCAGAAACCCAATTAGTAGCAACATTCCATGCTACCAGTCCCGGGGCAAGCTTCCCCCATGTCCATCTCAATAACAGACTATGGATTTTTCCTCCATGAACTTGGCCAAACCTTGGGTAAGAAAGTAGGAAGAATTAGAAAGTAAGGTGACTGATTTTTAAAAAGTTGCACATGGAGGAGTGGATAAACATGTCCCGCTGCAGTATGTGCAGCCCGAGTCACTCCTTGTGTGTGTGAGTGAGACTAACAAGTTAGTTACTTCTTCCATTAAAGGCTTGGTTGAAGAGCCAAGCTTTGATCTGTTTTCTGAAGTAGAGATAGTCTTGTGTTAAGTGGAGCCTTTCAGGCAATGCATTCCAGAGTGTAGGAGCTACTCCGGAGAAGGCTCACTTGCGGGTATCACATCGTGTAATGTCTTTTGAAGAGGGTGTAGTTAGTGAAAGTCCTTGGGAGGACCTTAGTGTCCTTGGCGGTGTGTGAAGGATCATCCTGTTACTACTACTACTACTACTACTACTATTTAGCATTTCTATAGCGCTACAAGGCGTACGCAGCCCTGCACAAACATAGAAGAAAGACAGTCCCTGCTCAAAGAGCTTACAATCTAATAGACTAAATAAATAAATAAATAAAGTAAGCAAATCAAATCAATACTCATGTGTATGCCCACTTGCAAACTATGCAGTATCAAAGATAGGTGTATAGTTACAAAATAGCTCTTACGTTCATATATGCCAATATGCTGCCTATATAAATGTGTGTCCTATTTATGCATGTACCTGGTACATAAATGTTATCATCTACTTTATAGGATTAGCCCTGATGTGTCCTGCCCCAAGGAGCTTATGATCTAAAGGGGTACCTGAGACAAGGGGAGTTGAAGTGACGCCCAAGGTCACAAGAAGCGTCATTGACAGCAGTTTGCCTTGCTTCCAGCCCATTACTCTAACCACTAGACCACTTCTCTACCTCTATTTTTGGTCTATTCGGGAAACTGAAAGGTATCCTAAGGTGTTTGAGTTCAGATGTGAGAGGATACTATCAGGCTCATTTTCAAAAGAGATAGACGTCCACCTTTCGACATAAATCAGAACATGGACGTCCATCTCCCAGAGACGTCCAAATCAGTATAATCGAAACCCAATTTTGGATGTCTCCAACTGCAGTCCGTCACATGGATGTCCAAATCTCAGGGGGGCATATCGGAGGCGTGGTGAAGGTGGGACTTGGGCGTGCCTAACACTTGGACGTCTTTAAGCCATAATTGAAAAAAGCAGGGATGTCCTAAAGTAAAACTTGGACGTTTTCACCCGGACGTTTTTTTTTTTTTACGAATAATGCACAAAAGGTGCAAGAAATGACCAGATGACCACTGAAGAGAATCAGGGATGACCTCCCTTTACTTCCCCAGTGGTCACTAACCCCCTCCCGCCCTCAAAAAACATCTTTAAAACAGCCTCTATTCCAGCCTCAGATGTCATATTCAGGTCTATGACAGCGCATGCAGGTCCCTAGAGTAGTTTTAGTGGGTGCACTTCACAGTGCACTTCAGACAAGTGGACTACTACTACTACTACTACTACTACTAATGGCATTTATATAGCACCCAGGGCCATACCCTCCCTACCTGTTATGTTTGTGGAGGAAACAGCGAGCCCTCCAAAACCCACCACAAACCCACTGTACCCACATCTAGGTGCCCCCCTTCACCCATAAGGGCTATGGTAGTGGTCTACAGTTGGGGGTAGTGGTTTTTTTTTGGGGGGGTGGGGTTGGTGGCTCAGCACACACGGTAAGGGAGCTATGTACCTGGGAGCAATTTATGAAGTCCACTGCAGTGCCCCCTAGGGTGCCCGGTTGGTGTCCTGGCATGTCAGGGGGACCAGTGTACTACTAATATTGGCTCCTCCCATGTCCAAATGGCTTGCATTTGGACGTTTTAGACATGGACGTCTTTGGTTTTGAAAATCGCCGAAAATCAAAGACGTCCATGTCTAGGGACATCCAAATCTAAGAACGTTCTTGGTATTTTCGAAACAAAAGATGGACGTCCATCTTTTTTCGAAAATACGTTTTTCCCCGCCCCCGGATTTGGACATTTTATAAGGACGCCCAAATCCAAACATAGACGTTTCTTTCGAAAATGCCCTTCTATATGACTGATTTCCTCAAAAAGGCTATCAGATATTTCACAAGGCAGCACTGTGAAGAGGAACAGGTGCCTGAGAGTAGCATTAATTTTTATCACGTTTATCTTAGTATGCAATGAGGTTGATATATAATTCCATTTATTTGGATCTCTCTTAATTTGTTCCAGCATAATTGGATAATGTAACTTGCATAGTTCCTGCAATTGTGTAAGAATAGTGATTCTTAGATACGTTGTTGATGTGTTTCTCCACTGAAATGGAAAGTGCAGCTGAATACTGTTTTCAAGCTCTGTTTGTTCAATTAAATGTGTTATAGGTTTGGTTTCATTTAGCTTATACAGTATCTCTCATTATGACACTAAATTCTTTGCAAGTATTCATAAACAAGTGATATAAGACTGCACCAAAAATTTGCATTAGAATTTTTAAGCGGATTATTTTACTTCCATGCTTTTTTAAAACCTAACTTTTGCTGTAATAGACTAAGATTATGCAAAAAGCACTTAAGTAAAAAAATTAGTGCTAAAATGGAAATAATATATAAAAGTGTGCTATTTGCTGAGGATAGAATGTCCTAATAATGAGCAATCTGATGAATATACCTGGTATTGTACCAAAAGGTGATAAGTCAAAAACCAAATGGCAGTAAAAGGTGGCCTGCGTTTGTGTTGGTATGTGGGATTGCTATTCGCCAAGGCACACTGACACCACTTCCCCCTTCCCCCCTTCCCAAATTCAGCTGTGAGTCAACTTCCCACCCCCCTTCCCAAATTTAGATGTGAACCAACATTATTGAGATGCAGAATGCAAATGGACATCAGAAATAATCATTTTTTGAGGGCTGAAATGAAGAAGTTCTGACTGAAGTCAGAAAGGTGCATGCCCTCCTCATGGTACAAGTTGGAGCAAATTTGACCATTTGTCTGATGAGCTTTGAAACGGATCTCAAAACCAATCAGAATGGACAGTCTCAGACCATAATATGAGCATGAGAGGTAACCAGGATGTCAGTAGGGTGAGGTCAGTCCTGACCATTTAATAATTGTTGAGCTGGCATATTGCCAATACTATTTCCACTGAGAAGCAGAATTAATGTGCCAGGACACACTGTTCCATTCAGAGATCTCTGGATGTGGATCAGGAAGCCACCTCATACATCTATGGCCTATCCAACATTATAAATTCAATGTGCTATAAGATCCAAGTAGCATGCATGCTACTTGGACTAATATATGAATGAGTGTCCTATGATCTAAACTGTCCATGGTCATCAGTCAATATCTGGAAATTAAAGATCAGAGAATCATAGGTGAAGGACTACTGCCCACCTGACATACATAACTAGGTAAGGTGTTGGCCCGCCACCTACCAATCTGGAGCTAAAGACTAAGGCAGCTGCTCTGAATGCTGTGCCAATTCTGAATGAATGATTACAGAAATCATAAAGGGATAAACCTGCCACTGACAAGGTCCTTTTGAGCACTGCTGCACTGATTACAGTGTTAAAGGAGAGCTGCCAGCCTACACTAACAACAGGGGCTTATTCCTTGGACACAGTACAATGTATGGTCTAACAGTGCTAATGGAACATGTTATTAGACTGTGGACCTTGATCAGAATGATCCATTTTGTCAGTTTTAGAGCACTGTAAACATATTTTTAGTATGGGACCTGATAACATTATATTGGAAAAAAGCAGACCAACATGAGGTCCTTTGTGTTTTTTTTTTTTTTGCTTGGAACAACTAATCCTCTTATCGAGAAGGCTGCAAAAGACACAGTTGCCAAAAAGGATAGTCTCATATGCATGTCCTAAGAGCTGCCTCTCATAAGGCAAGCAGATAATTATGAGTAATAGGTTTATGTGTTTCCGGATGGTGACCTAATTATCTTGACCATCCAGTCAACATCCTCTTGATGGGAAAAGAGAGCAAGGGGGTGTGCTGACCAAGGTCTTTGGAGAAAAAAGGCAAAATCCACAAAGCATGAACACATGGCAGTATAGGACAATCCTCTTTTCTTCACTGTGATTATGTAGCTCACAACAAGCAGCTGCTCCGGGATGAGTTCTGCATTCCAGTTATATACTCTGCAAAAGCTAGTTATGTGTTTGAATCTACACAGGTAGTAGTCATGAATTTGTGCAGCAGATCCCATGCCTCTATGTTTCAAAGACCCATGGGTGCTTCAACTCCTGTTGCCAGCTTCCTGAATGAGGACCACCCACAATGAAAGGGAGAGTTAACAAACTCATTATGGCACCCTGGTATATGTTTCATACCTACTAAGATGCTCCTGTGGAGACAGACTAACACAAACTCTCTTCATAGGTTTGATACCAGAATGCATTTTGCAGATTGGTGATTTATTACCTCCACTACTGCCATATGATTGCAATGGAAAACAGCATTCCTCTTGGCTAGTTTACCCCCTCCCCCCACAGATATACAGATGCAACAATGGGAAAAAGCTTAAGGAAAGTAATGCTGCAGCTGAAACCAAACTGCACCCATTCGATGGGCCAAGTGGTGGCACATCACTCTGCCTGCCAGAATAGGTCAAATCCTATCTTGCCAAAAAACAAAAATCAGAATAAAGTTTCAGCTTAAAACAGGAACTGGCAGAGGTAATATTACTAATATATCATTGAAATTTCTTAAAGATGTATCCTATATTTTTAATCATTCTCACAATAAGTAATTCCCTAATCGCCTATTTGTTCCTGTTTGTCTTGAATAGATTATAAACTATGTCAAGCAGGAACTGCCTCATACATGTTTAGTGTATGGCACTGCATACATCTAGTAGTGTTATAAAAATGCTATATAGTAGTATTAGTAAGAAGGTGCTACCTATGGAAATCACTCTGCATGAGAAGGGGTAGAACCCAATGAGAGACTTCATCTGTTAAAGTGTGAGAATCATGGCACTCAATGTTGCAATAACAGGTAGAGTGGGGCAATCTGGAAACCATGAGGACGGAGTCCAGTTTGATACCTAGGAAGGTAAGGCAGTGAGTGGGGGCCTTCCATAGCATTTCAAACTCCTTGACTGGGTTACAGAAACCAGTAAAGAGATCGGTGCTAGCAGATGACTCGAATGGACATACAAACAGAAAATAATCCAAGTAATGTACCATGCTTGTTACTCCAGTATACTTGAGAACCACCCAATGTATCATGAAATAAGTACACAAGACGAAGAAACCCATGGGCATACACCTATCAAAATAGTATGCGCCCTCAAAGAGGAAGGCTATTAAAGGGAAGCTGACAGGGTGAATTGGCAACACAAGGAATGCTGATGAAATATCTGCCTGGCTATGGAAGCCACAGTGCTGCAGTGTCTGAACAAATCAGCTCTGCTATCGAAGGAAGTATACTGTATAGTGCACACTTTAACGCATTTTGCGGTAGCCTGTTTTCTGTAGACAGGCGTTAAGGACCTAACATGGTTTAGTGGGAGGGCCCTTAAATATGACTGTTCTGGAGCTTCATTGTGTACGGTTCAGCTTCCTCACAGAAATGGCTGGAACTATATTAACAAAATGCAGCTTTTTGAATAGATTGCTGTTTAGGTTATAGAAAAATAAGTATTACAGTACAGTCTCGATTATCCATCCTTCGCTAATCTGACCATCTGGTGTATTTTTTTTGTTACATTTGTACCCTGCACTTTCCCACTCATAGCAGCTTCAATGCGGCTTACATATTGTATACAGGTACTTATTTGTACCTGGGGCAATGGAGGATTAAGTGACTTGCCCAGAGTCACAAGGAGCTGCCTGTGCCTGCAGTGGGAATCGAACCCAGTTCCCCAGGACCAAAGTCCACCAGGCTAACCACTAGGCCACTCCTCCTATCTGATAGACACCCCTAGTGACATCATTGTGTTGCTGTTAAGAAGCGCATGGCTTCTTTTCCTGTTTTATGGCTTCACACGCTGCAAGAAAACCATGTTGTTTTTGATCTGAGACTGTTTCTTTGCAAGGGAACCACGCTTTGTTGCTGGTAGTCCTTCTTGCACCCCTCATCAGCGTTAAGAAGCAACTGGCTTCTCTTCCATTAAGAAGTTTTAAGCTGAGAGTGAGACCTTTTACAACATGGCAACTATTTTTGGAGCTGGAACCCTGCTTTTGCAGCGAGGGAATCGTTGAAGAAGTTTTAAGTTGAGACCTTGATTTTACAGCATGGCTGCAATTTTGGGCCAATCAAAAAAGGAAAACAGTTGATTTGTCTATAGAGCTGAAACTTTTGCAGAAAAGAAGTGCTAAAGAAAGTGAACATTAAAGACATTTTGAGCTGAGACCATGCTTTTCCTGCCAGGAAACCATTTTTGACTGAGACTTTGCTTTTGCAGCAAGCAAACCTTGGTAAAATTCTTGTGCACAATGAGTTTTATGCAGTACAGTACTGTATGCACACCTATTCCTGTTTGTTCATTTAAATTTATAGCACTTTCTTTATTCTCTCTTTCTTAGATCCGGAGGGTTTCTAGTTTCAGTTCTGCTTTATGGGTTTCTTCTTCAAACTATTATTGACTGGAGAAGACAAAGCTGTGAGCTCTGCTTGGTTCACATTGCCTGCTGTAGAAGACAACTCAAGTGGAGGCTGAACATGCAGGAGATAAATATGGTTCCCTTGCATGGTTCTGTATTTCTGTTTACATTGCCTAATATACAGTTGCTGCATTGTATACTACTCTGTACTGTATTTGTGTTCAAATTGCCTGCTCTACAATGTTTTTCATTTTTGTCATTGCTGATTAGTGTTAATAAACAATATTTTGTAATTAAAGATACCCTATACCTATTCTTTATGCATAAAGTATGTTTTCCGTGCATTCTTAAGGGGTTGCCATTGTTTTCCATATTATCTGACTTTTCACTTATCTGACAATGGGTCAGTCCCATTTACGTCAGATAATCGAGATTGTACTCTAATGAAAAGTAACACCAAGCAATGTACTCAGTGGGGCATTGGAGAACTTTCAGGAGGATTTTGGGACGAAGATCTTGGGATCTTGTTAGGCACTTGTGACCTAGACTGGCCACTGTTGGAAACAGGATATTGGACAAGTTGGACCTTCACTTTGTTCCAGTATGGTGATACTTATGTACTTAACTCATGAGAGAAGAAGTCATTGACTGAAAGATTGTGGATCAGCCTGAATTTGCCAGGCTCTTTTGGGCACAACAGTCAAGGAAGAAATGATAATTGGTTCAAAAGTTTTGGATGAAAAGGGGTAAGTAATGCAGCATAATTCTAATTCCATGCTCATTTTAAAAACACTGGCAAAACATGAGACAGAACTGTAATTTACATTGGCCTACATAAGAACTTAAGAGTCACCATGCTGGATCAGACCAATGGTCCATCTAGCCCAGTATCCTGTTTTCCAAACAGTGGCCAAGCCAGGTCACAAGTCCTTGGCAGAAACTCAAATTGTGGCAACACTCCATACTACAAATTCAAGGGCAAGCATTATCTTCCCATGTCTGTCTCAATAGGAGACTATGGACTTTTCCTCCAGGAATTTGTCCAAACCTTTTTAAACCCAGATACGCTAACCATTATTACCACATCCTCCGGCAAAGAGTTCCAGAGTTAAACTATTCGTTGAAGCGAAAAAAAATATTTCCTCCTATTTGTTTTAAAAGTATTTCCATGTAACTTCCTCGAGCGTCCCCTAGTCTTTGTACTTTTGGAACGAGTAAAAAATCGATTTACTTCTACTCATTCTACACCACTCAGGATTTTGTAGACCTCAATCATATCTCCCCTCAACCAACTCTTTTCCAAGCTGAGGAGCCCTAACCTCTTTAGCCTTTCCTCATACGAAAGGAGTTCCATCCTCTTTATCATTTCGGTCACTGTTCTTTGAACCTTTTCTAATTCCGCTATATCTTTTTTGAGATACGGCGACCAGAACTGAACGCAATACTCAAGGTGAGACGCACCATGGAGCAATACAAGGACATTATGGTATTTTCAGTCTTATTCACCATCCGTTTCCTAATAATTCCTAGCATCCTGTTTGCTTTTTTGGCCACCGCCACACACTGAGCAGAAGATTTCAGCGTGTTATCTACAGTGACACCCAGATCTTTTTCTTGAGCGCTGACCCCCCAGGTGGACCCTAGCATCAGGTAACTGTGATTCGGATTCTTTCCAATGTGCATCACCTTGTTTTTGTCCACATGAAATTTCATCTGCCATTTGAACACCCAGAGGGAGCCAGTGTATGGGATCCTGAACCCAAATGGTACAGCAGCCCTTCTCTTTGATCAGGATATAAAGCTAAACTATTCACTATTTTTGTCCAGTTGACTGGCAAAGGGCCCTAAGGCAAAGAATCCTTTGCTTATTTTCATTCCCTGAGTTATGTGCTTCCTTGAACATTTGTTAGGAGGGTGACAGCGCATATATGTTTATATTTGCAGCTGGATGTGGCACACCCACCCTGACTGAATTGGCAACATGCTTCTGATATTTCAACATTGGCCTTAGTTTGCTGTGGCGTGTTGACAACTGATCAAAGGAGGTGACTAGTGGCCCATGTTCTAAGGGATCTGGATGACATGTGAGTAAGCTGTACACTCACATTGTGGGAACCTCATAACTCTGGGCGTATCCACCATCTGCTCCATGAAAGGTTTCATCATAATTCAACTGTACAAATCCTTACTATGTGTTGTGTGCACTGACTGTTGTATCCTGGTATGATCATGATGTGGGGATTTCTTATGGATCATGCCTTCATATGATAGACACAACCCTTAAATTTTTTTTGTTATATTTGTACCCCGTGCTTTCCCACTCATGGCAGGCTCAATGCGGCTTACATATTATATACAGGTACTTTATTTGTACCTGGGGCAATAGAGGGTTAAGTGACTTGCCCAGAGTCACAAGGAGCTGCCTGTGCCTGAAGTGGGAATCAAACTCAGTTCCCCAGTTCCCCAGGACCAGAGTCCACCACCCTAACCACTAGGCCACTCCTTCACTCTAAGTTTGCTAAATGGAATTTGTTTATTGGTATTTGTTTAGCTTTAGTTGGGCTTATGGCATGTCTCAAGGTGAATCTATATATCAATGCACTGTCTGTGTGTAACCCATCTATGTAGAGAACATGCTATATCCTTCCAAAGCTGTTTTATACTGGTGAATGAATTGGCCTTAGGCATCATGGTAGCTCAAGCACTCAGGCCCTCGTCTGATGAAGTTGTTAAAGAGAAGCTGTTAGACGTTCTGGTACCAGAAGATCAAGAACTGGAGGATCTCTGTTTAGTATTACACCTATTTTGAAAGATCTACATTGGCTGCCATTAACCAATGGGTACTTTTTAAAATTGGTATGTTTAATGTTCTGTGCTTTGTATTTAAGGGGTCCTATATATCTAAAGAAATGGTTATTGCCATGTGAACCATCTGAAGCATTGAGATCATCACAGCAGAATTTGTTACAAATCCCAAATTGAATTAGTTTAACATTGACTTCTATTCATGTAGTTGGAGTTGTGGGCCCTAAATTATTTATTTATTTATTTTTTAAAAACTTCTAACCCACTTACAACCCAAGCAGCTACCATAAAAACATATTGAAAACCAAAACACAGACATCAAACAAAAGTACTGCAAAATACATTTCCATCACAGTGCTGCTATACTCTCTTCATTAATACAGCCCTCTCAAGCACGAGATGCTTCCACAAAAAAATTGAGTTTTTAACATTTTCTTAAATTGTAAGATACTAGCATTCAAGCGCATCTGACCAGGTAACGCATTCCACATAAGTGGTCCAGCAGTTGAAAATACTGAAACTCTTGTCACATCATAATGCATGATGGTAACTAAATTCAAAGCCAATCGTTTAGTTAAGTCAAATCTTAACACTCTACCTGAAAAGGACAAAGTGATAATAGTCTTAAAATACCTTGGCATCTTAGAGTACAAACCTTGATGGATAAGAGTCAACATTTAAACTGCACCCTGTATTTTACTTGTAACCAATGGAGATCTCTCAATACTGGTGATATCAGGAAAAAGAACTGAACATTGTCTGCATACAGATGGTACTCCACATCCAACAAATCAAGAACCTTTCACAAAGGGGCCATGTAAATATTAGAAAGGAGCACCAAGAGGGCAAAGCCCTGTGGTACCCCTCTCATTAGCTTTTAACACCCCACCTCCACTCTGACAGGTAAGAGACAGGTAAGAGACAAACCAATCATAAACCTTGCCCCCTATACCCAACTGTTTTAGACTAGCTAATAATATAACCACATCTACAGAGTCAAAGGCAGAAGAATGAAATCAATCAAAAGCACTGATTCTTATCCATTCCTTTTCTTAAGGTATCAACAGTAGAAATCAACAAAGTATCCACACTATGATTTCCAGTATGGCTTTTCTAAAGCCATACTGGAAATCACCCAAACAATTATTCTCCTCCACAAACACCTCTAGTTGTTTTAAAATGAGATTCATATAGATTTGCATTATATTCAGTATTATTCTTCCTTTTAGAGGCATCTTAAAGCCTATTTTTTCAGAAATGTTCCTGTACAGTGTAAATTTTATTTATTTTAATGAGGATATTGCTCTAGTGATTGTACACTGGAAAGAGTACCATATTTCTGTATTTGTTTATATATTAGAAAGATTCTTATACTATTATAGTTTTTATTTGATGCCTCATATGGGGAGAGACTAAAGAGGTTAGGGCTCTTCAGCTTGGAAAAGAGATGGCTGGTGGGGATATGGATGAGGTCTACAAAATTCTGAGTAGTGCAGAATGGGTAAAAGTGAATCAATTTTTTACTCTTTCAGAAAGTACAAAGACCAGGGGCAGGGGCAGCCCAATCTGCCACCTGAGGCAGGCATGAGATGCTGCCCCCCCCCCCCCAGCATTTCACCCTCCCCCACCCCAAGTCCAACATCTTTTCACACTCTCTATGCCAACTCCCTCCCCTCTCAAGGCCACAGTCTGGCATCTCCCTTCCTTCCTTCCTTCCTTCTTCCCTCAACCCCCTCCTCGAGCCTACCTTCTTTTTTTGTTGTTGTTTTCAAAAATAGATGGTGACTGCAATCCCCATAAGCTGCCCTGCTACCATCATGACCGTCTCCTCTGTACTGTGGCCTGCCTCCAAGGAAACAGGAAGTTATGTCAGAAAGGTGGTCCCCAGTACAGAGGAAATAAATGCTGGTGCCGGCGGCACGGCAGCATATGGGGATCACAGCCACCGACTTCTTTTGAAAAACAAAAAAGAAGGTAGGCTGGGGAGGGGAGCTGAGGAAGGAAGGGGGGGGGGATGCTGCTCCAATAAGAGTGCCACCTGAGGCCCCTGTCTCAGTTGGCTTAATGGTAGGGCTACCGCTGACCAGGAGGCACTCAATGAAATTACATGGAAATACTTTTAAAACAAACAGGAAATTTTTTCACTCAGTGCCAGAGGATGTGGTAACAGCAGTTAGTATATCTGGGTTTAAAAAGGTTTGGATATATTTCTGGAAGAAAAGTCCATAGTCTGTTATTGAGATAGATATGGGGAAGCCAATGCTTACCCTGGGTTTGGCACCATGGAATGTTGCTACTATTTGGGTTTTTGCCAGGTACTTGTTGTAACCTGGATTGGCCACTGTTGGAAGCAGGATACTGGTCTAGATGGACCATTGGTCTGACCCAGTATGGCTATTCTTATGTGAGGCATGTCATCAAATAAAGTGATGATATGCTTGTGCTTATTTTATAACCACATTTTTTGCACGCCCTCTTGTATAACAGTTATGTAGGCTGTAGTCACTCTGTATAAAGAGACTTACCATTTCTTAAGCTGAAAGCCTGCTGTTGAGGGTGCTGGGCTTGAGGATACATGCCATTTGATTGCAGAGAAGCCCCTGAAGCTAGTTTGACCAACTGTGCTTGGAACTGTGATATTTGTGCATGCAAGTATTCTATAAAAGGATGAGACTTAGAATAAAAATTGTTTAGATCTGGAGTTATTTACAGACTATTCTGGTTATGCTATGTGTATGGGCTTGCAATCTACTGAAGGGCCAGTATGACGGTAGATACATGGCCGAAAATCCACTGGAAGTTGCCCATCCATCTCTCTGCCCGCTATTAGTCTATAGTGATGCATCAGTTCAGTCCACGACTGAAAAATTTGTATCCGCTTCCATCTGTGCCCCCTACTGACATGCTACTGTAGGGAAGAAGGGGAGCATGACTCATGAACTCAGTTCCAGCTCCCAAGACATTGAAGATGCATACCCTGCCCTGAGCTCCCTTTTTCCCATTTGTAGTGGCAGGCCATCCCTGCATTTGGTATGCTGCAATCGTGTATTCACATGTGGTAGGTCCCTGCATGGTAGGTGAAAGTGAAGGTAGAAGCAGTGTTTTGAGATGATGCCCTATGGGGGGGGAATTGATTGCTTGGACTTATGGGACAGAAATCCTGGACAGAGAAACACTCTGAATCAGAAATGCAACAGAGCACAGTCCAGCATGCTCATTAGAATTTATTGTATATGTTTTTTTTGTGTGTGTGTGGGGAGGGGTTGGGGAGGTTGATCCTTTTGCAAATCTAAACTGCCAGTAGTAAATTGAAACAAAAAATTCCTTTGAATGCATACATGTAAATTTTTATTTGTATTTCTTTTCTATTATCTGTGGTATCCCATCCAAGCACTAGCATAGCATTGTAGACAGAGCCCACAGAGGCCAGAATGGGACTGTTTATACTTAAAAATTGATTGAGCCTGAGTAAAATACAGGTATTCTCCATTTAGGGAGGCTAATTTTAAATAAAAAATGGTGATCTATTCAAAATGGGAAGCTCTGAACTAGATTGTTTTTACAGATGGAATTTTGGCAAGTCCGGCTAATGGAATAGCCCTGGTCTCTGAAAGCAACTTCTTTGCTTTTGTAATATGTGCTACAAGATCTTTACAAAGCAGACAGGAATCTAGCTTAGTGTCGCATGTAAAATATGCTGGGACAATGTTTTTATTACTGGCTCAGAGGAGAACAGGTACTGCCTTTCTGACCTCGTACCTAGACTTAGGTATTAGCCAATCTCAATCCTAGCAGGCCTAGAGGCTGAATTAATGCAAGGTAATTTCATTACTGTCACACTGAAGTACATAACTAGATTATAAAATATTTGGAGATTTCATTTTTAGCATATTGGAAGTAATATGCATTGAGACAGTATATGAGAGCACAGACTCTCTTCTGGACTATCTCTTGACTGCGTGTAGTAGGCCTGGTCTTTGTGGATTTTGAACCAGTATTCCAGTTTTTGTTGCCTCTTCAATTTTGAGTTATTTGCAATACATCTTGCTCAATTTTTATACATACCCAATTTGGGGAGGGTAGTTACAAAATGTGCATTAAGGGAATAATGCACAATATTTGCTATAAGGCTAAATTATACGTAATTTTATCATGATGGATGTTAGTTTACCTTAATGCATGTTAGCAAATAATGAGATGCAAAGCATGCAAATACATACAAAGAACCTCTTTATTATACAAATCAAATAATGCAGCTTGCAATAAACTTCACAAGCTGTGCTATTCATAGAAAATTAAACCATCTTTGAGCTGGCTTCATTTTTTTTCCTGGGAGCATTGGGTCATTAACATGCAGTCTAACACTCCTGGGCATCATCTTGAAGGGGCTGTTATAAATAAAGTCCCATATGGACTCCCTTCCCCTGCCCCCCCCCCCTCATATCAAGCCCACCCACCCCCTTGAAGAACCCCAGTCAAGCCTCTCCTAGGATCTACCAGGAATTTCTTTGGTGTCTAGTGGTTGGGACGGTACTCTGGCCAGAGATCAAGCTGCCAAATAAGGGTGTATGATCCTTTTTTGATAGCTTGACCCCTTTGGACCTGAAGTCCAATGGGACTGCAGTTACTGATAAGTGCTCTTGGCTACCCAAACTACAAACTACTAGACACCAGGGAAACCCCTGCTATGTCCCAGAGGGCGAAGGGGGTCTGCACAGGAGGGTTTTTTTTTTTTTTACACTAGCTCCTTTATGATGCTCCTTGGGAGTAGAGTAACAAGTTCATGAGGTTGATTGTAAGTTGAATTATTCATATCCTATGTAGTTACTAACCTGCAGTACTGTTAGCCATGTGCTGCATGCCTGCATCAGTGCCACTGGAGGCTTTATGTTGACTATCGTTCAATTTATCAACTCACAGGTTGCTTTCTTGTGTATTTCTAGGCTTGCAGAAGATTACCGAATCATAGAATATAAAGCTGCTGTGAAAATCCAGAGCTGGTTTCAAGGATGCAGAGTGCGGGCCTATATAAGGTATATTGTTATATCACTAGCAATTCATTTCTAGCAATTGAGATTACTATCCTTAAAAAATAAAATCTCCATTGTATCATTGTAGCATACAGCTAGTTGAGACTATGGCGCTTGTTTTAGAAGCTCTATTTGTGTTTTGCACGTCTGAAAACCGACATTTAGACATCCATATTGTATGAACATCCAAATATCGATTTTATAAAGCCAGAATATAGGCAAGGGGGAGTGGTCTGGGCATATTTTGGGTGGGACTAGGGAGGGGCCAAAAGATGACCGTCTAGGTCTAATTACAGAAGGGGAAGGAACCAGAAGCGGATCCAGGATGAGGGAAGTTGATGGCGCAGGGGGAGCGAGACCGGACTTCCACCAGCGCACATTTTCACTGCAACAGGACGAAAAAAATAGACGCCGGCAGAACTCCGTTTGGGGGAGCAGCCGCTCCCCTGGTGCCCCACCTAGCTACGCCACTGGAAGGGCCGTCCATGTTCAAAAAGATCGACTTCCCTATTTAGACCTGGTACTTGACATGTTCAGATTACAGAAAAGTGCTCTGATTGAGCAGTTCTCCACTGAATGGAGATAAAGGAAGTCACAGTAGGTATTTTTCTGTCTCTGAAATATTCACAATTAAAAAAAAAAAATTACAAAAAGCTGCAATGGCAATTGAACTGGCAACTTCTGGATCTCTGCTCTGGTTCACAGCTGGCTACGTTAACCTTTAGGCTAATAAACCACACAGAGTTTTATATAAGCACTAGTAAAACAGGCCCGTTTCAGATCAAATGAAACGGGCGCTAGCAAGGTGTTCGTCGCCAACACCCCCCCTCCCTCCCTCCTTGGCCAACCCCTTCGTAATTCTTCCATTGCTCCGCCCCCAACGTCATGACGTTTGACGCGAGGGCGGGGCCCGGAGCGATTTCCCCCCCCCCCCCGCCTCCCTCCCTGCCAACCCCTTCGTTGTTCTGCCATTGCTCCGCCCTCGAGGGCGGGGCCCGGAGCGATTTCCCACCCCCCACGCCTCCCTCCCTGCCAACCCCTTCGTTGTTCTGCCATTGCTCCGCCCTCGAGGGCGGGGCCCGGAGCGATTTTGGTGGCTTCACCACCATGAACCTTCAAACCTTTTTGAAGGAAGTCAGGGCTTGGCTTCACTGACGTCAGTGTCCTCAGAACGTTGAGGGTGAGTTTTATTATAGTAGATTTTCTGTTAAGGGTAAAATCCCCCACATCCCAATTATGTATTTTCAACATTCTCCGAGGACAAGCAGGCTGCTTGTTCTCACTGATGGGTGACGTCCACGGCAGCCCCTCCAATCGGAATCTTCACTAGCAAAGTCCTTTGCTAGCCCTCGCGCGCCCGCGCGCACCGCGCATGCGCGGCCGTCTTCCCGCCCGAAACTGGCTCGAGCCGGCCAGTCTTCTTTTGTCCGCACTCGGTACGGTCGTGTTTTCGCCGTGTCGAGCCCCGGAAAGTCGACCTCGCGCGTCCAAATTCTGTTTGAGCGTGTTTTTTTCCTTCGGGAAAGCTTTGTTAGTCGGGAAGTGCTCCGGAAACCCTTCGACCGGGTTTCGTGTCAATCCTCCCCGTACTTCCAGCTTTTTGCCCCGGTAAGTTTTCTTTCGTCGTCGGGGTAGGCCTCTTTTCGGCCTCGGTCGAGATTTTTTCTCCCTCTAAATTTTTGGTGCTTCCATTTCGCCATTTCGGCTTTTGATTTCGCCGGCGTGATTTTTCCGCCCATGACATCGAAGCCTTCCAGCGGCTTCAAGAAGTGCACCCAGTGCGCCCGGGTTATCTCGCTCACTGATCGACACTCGTCGTGTCTTCAGAGTCTGGGGGCCGAGCACCGCCCTCAGAACTGTAGTCTGTGTTCCCTTCTTCAAAGGCGGACTCAGGTAGCGAGACTAGCCCAGTGGAACGTGTTGTTCTCGGGCTCTTCGTCGGCATCGGCGCCGGGATCTTCGAGTGCATCGATGTCGTCAGCGTCCAGACCATCTTCCTCGGCCGCCCCTGCATCGAGTGCATCGAGGCATCGGGCCTCTGCATCGGCGCCGAGACATCGGATAGCTGCATCGACGTCGGTGGTACCAGGACCTCGTCTGCTGATGTCGTCGGACGGTGGTGCATCGGGTGGAGTGCAGGTGAGGGCTGTCCATTCCCCTGCTGGTGGCGGTGAGCCCTCGGGTGGGTCTCCTCCTACCCTGAGGGCTCCTGCGGTACAGCCCCCCCGAGATCGACCTTCTTCAGTCTCGGCCCCGAGGAAGCGACGGATGGATTCGACGTCCTCCTCGTCGGTGCCGGGGAGCTCCGGTGACATGCTTCGGAAGAAATCGAAGAAGCATCGACACCGGTCTCCTCCCCATGTTGGCACCGAGAGCTCTGGGTCGCCGAGGGATTCGGCACCCAGCAGGCATCGGCACCGAGAGGACCGCTCACCCTCTGTTCAGGAGGTGTCGATGCGCTCCGCTCTGGACAGCCCGGTACAGCCTCCACGCCCGGAACAGGTACTGACGTCGACGCCTGCATCGACCTCACAGCCTTTCTCTACAGCCGCTCTAAACGAGAGCCTCCGGGCCGTTCTCCCAGAGATTCTGGGAGAGCTGTTGCGCCCTACCCCTCCGGTACCGGCGGTGCTTGCGCCTCCGGTGCCGTCGAGCGTGGCGCCGGCTGGCCCATCGCCCAGGTTGAGGTCCCCGACGTCGGTACCGCGTGCGTTACCGACCGCGGCCACCTCCCAGGAAGGCTCCCCGACTACGTCGGCGGAGGGAGCTTCGCCGATGCGGGCGAGGGAGTCTACCTCTCGACGCCCCCATCGTGGACGTGGCTCCACTGAGTCGAGCAGGGCGAGGTTGCAGACACAGGTTCGTGAACTTGTATCTGACACCGAGGGTGAGGCCTCGTGGGAGGAAGAGGAAGATCCTCGATATTTCTCTGACGAGGAGTCTGAGGGTCTTCCTTCTGATCCCACTCCCTCTCCTGAAAGACAGCTTTCTCCTCCCGAGAGTCTGTCTTTTGCTTTCTTTGTCCGGGAGATGTCTACGGCCATCCCCTTCCCGGTGGTTGTGGAGGACGAGCCCAGGGCTGAAATGTTTGAGCTCCTGGACTATCCTTCTCCACCTAAGGAAGCGTCCACTGTTCCCTTGCACCATGTCCTGAAAAAGACATTGCTTGCGAACTGGACCAAGCCATTAAGTAATCCCCACATTCCCAAGAAGATCGAGTCCCAGTACCGGATCCATGGGGACCCAGAGCTGATGCGCACTCAGTTGCCTCACGACTCTGGAGTTGTGGATTTGGCCCTAAAGAAGGCTAAGAGTTCTAGGGAACATGCTTCGGCGCCCCCGGGCAAGGACGCTAGAACCTTAGACTCCTTTGGGAGGAAGGCCTACCATTCCTCTATGCTCGTGTCCAAGATCCAGTCTTACCAGCTCTACACGAGCATGCACATGCGGAACAATGTGCGGCAGTTGGCGGGCTTGGTTGATGCTCTTCCCCCTGAGCAAGCCAAGCCTTTTCAGGAGGTGGTCAGGCAACTGAAGGCGTGCAGAAAATTCCTGGCCAGAGGAGTTTATGACACTTTTGATGTTGCGTCCAGGGCCGCTGCTCAAGGTGTGGTGATGCGCAGGCTCTCATGGCTGCGCGCCGCCGACCTGGAGAATAGAATCCAGCAGCGGATTGCGGACTCGCCTTGCCGTGCGGACAACATTTTTGGCGAAAAAGTCGAACAGGTGGTAGAGTCTCTCCACCAGCGGGACACCGCATTCGACAAATTCGCCCGCCGGCAGCCTTCAGCTTCTACCTCTACAGGTAGACGATTTTTCGGGGGAAGGAAGACTGTTCCCTACTCTTCTGGCAGGCGTAGGTACAATCCTCCTTCCCGACAGCCTGCGGCCCAGGCTAAGCCCCAGCGCGCTCGCTCTCGTCAGCAGCGTGCGACTCAGCAAGGCCCCGCGGCTCCCCAGCAAAAGCAAGGGGCGAGCTTTTGACTGGCTCCAGCAGAGCATAGCCGACATCCAAGTGTCCGTGCCGGGCGACCTGCCAGTCGGAGGGAGGTTGAAAGCTTTTCACCAAAGGTGGCCTCTCATAACCTCCGATCAGTGGGTTCTGCAAATAGTCCGGCAAGGATACACCCTCAATTTGGCATCAAACCCTCCAAATTGTCCACCGGGAGCTCAGTCTTACAGCTTCCAGCACAAGAGGGTACTTGCAGAGGAACTCTCCGCCCTTCTCAGCGCCAATGCGGTCGAGCCCGTGCCATCCGGGCAAGAAGGGCTGGGATTCTATTCCAGGTACTTCCTTGTGGAAAAGAAAACAGGGGGGATGCGTCCCATCCTAGACCTAAGGGCCCTGAACAAATATCTCGTAAAAGAAAAGTTCAGGATGCTTTCCCTGGGCACCCTTCTCCCCATGATTCAGCAAAACGATTGGCTATGCTCTCTGGACTTGAAGGATGCCTATACACACATCCCGATACTGCCAGCTCACAGACAGTATCTGCGATTTCAGTTGGGCACCCGCCACTTCCAGTACTGTGTGCTACCCTTTGGGCTCGCCTCTGCGCCCAGGGTGTTCACAAAGTGCCTAGCTGTGGTAGCAGCGGCACTTCGCAGGCTGGGAGTGCACGTGTTCCCATATCTCGACGATTGGCTGGTGAAGAACACATCCGAGGCAGGAGCCCTGCAGTCCATGCAGATGACTATTCGCCTTCTGGAGCTACTGGGGTTTGTGATAAATTACCCAAAGTCCCATCTTCTTCCAGTGCAGAACCTCGAATTCATAGGAGCCCTGCTGGATTCTCGGACGGCTCGCGCCTATCTCCCAGAGACGAGAGCCAACAACTTGTTGTCCCTCGTCTCCCGGGTGCGGGCGTCCCAGCAGATCACAGCTCGGCAGATGTTGAGATTGCTGGGCCACATGGCCTCCACAGTTCATGTGACTCCCATGGCCCGCCTTCACATGAGATCTGCCCAATGGACCCTAGCCTCCCAGTGGTATCAGGCCGCTGGGGGACTAGAGGACGTGATCCACCTGTCCACGAGTTTTCTCGAATCCCTGTATTGGTGGACGATTTGGACCAATTTGACTCTGGGACGTCCCTTCCAAATTCCTCAGCCACAAAAAGTGCTGACCACGGATGCGTCTCTCCTGGGATGGGGAGCTCATGTCGATGGGCTTCACACCCAAGGAAGCTGGTCCCTCCAAGAACGCGATCTACAGATCAATCTTCTGGAGTTACGAGCGATCTGGAACGCTCTGAAGGCTTTCAGAGATCGGCTGTCCCACCAAATTATCCAAATTCAGACAGACAACCAGGTTGCCATGTATTATGTAAACAAGCAGGGGGGCACCGGATCTCGCCCCCTGTGTCAGGAAGCCGTCAGCATGTGGACCTGGGCTCGCCGGAACGGCATGGTGCTCCAAGCCACATATCTGGCAGGCGTAAACAACAGTCTGGCCGACAGACTGAGCAGGATTATGCAACCTCACGAGTGGTCGCTCAATTCCAAAGTGGTGCGCCAGATCTTCCAAGCGTGGGGCACCCCCTTGGTGGATCTCTTCGCATCTCGAGTGAACCACAAAGTCCCTCAGTTCTGTTCCAGGCTTCAGGCCCACGGCAGACTGGCATCGGATGCCTTCCTCCTGGACTGGGGGGAGGGTCTGCTGTATGCTTATCCTCCCATTCCTCTGGTGGGGAAGACTTTGTTGAAACTCAAGCAAGACCGAGGCACCATGATCCTGATTGCTCCTTTTTGGCCGCGTCAGATCTGGTTCCCTCTTCTTCTGGAGTTATCCTCCGAAGAACCGTGGAGATTGGAGTGTTTTCCGACCCTCATCACGCAGGACGAAGGGGCTCTTCTGCATCCCAACCTCCAGTCTCTGGCTCTCACGGCCTGGATGTTGAGGGCATAGATTTTGCCTCTTTGGGTCTGCCAGAGGGTGTCTCCCGCATCTTGCTTGCTTCCAGGAAAGACTCCACTAAGAGAAGTTACTTCTTTCATTGGCGGAGGTTTGCCGTCTGGTGTGACAGCAAGGCCCTAGATCCTCGCTCTTGTCCTACACAGACCCTGCTTGAATACCTTCTGCACTTGTCTGAGTCTGGTCTCAAGACCAACTCTGTAAGAGTTCATCTTAGTGCAATCAGTGCATACCATTACCATGTGGAAGGTAAGCCGATCTCAGGACAGCCTTTAGTTGTTCGCTTCATGAGAGGTTTGCTTTTGTCAAAGCCCCCTGTCAAGCCTCCTACAGTGTCATGGGATCTCAATGTCGTTCTCACCCAGCTGATGAAACCTCCGTTTGAGCCACTGAATTCCTGCCATCCGAAGTACTTGACCTGGAAGGTCATTTTCTTGGTGGCAGTTACTTCAGCTCGTAGAGTCAGTGAGCTTCAGGCCCTGGTAGCCCAGGCCCCTTACACCAAATTTCATCATAACAGAGTAGTCCTCCGTACTCACCCTAAGTTCTTGCCAAAGGTCGTGTCGGAGTTCCATCTGAACCAGTCAATTGTCTTGCCAACATTCTTTCCCCGTCCTCATTCCTGCCCTGCTGAACGTCAGCTGCACACATTGGACTGCAAGAGAGCATTGGCCTTCTACTTGGAGCGGACACAGCCCCACAGACAGTCCGCCCAATTGTTTGTTTCTTTTGATCCCAATAGGAGGGGAGTGGCTGTAGGGAAACGCACCATATCCAATTGGATAGCAGATTGCATTTCCTTCACTTACGCCCAGGCGGGGCTGGCTCTTGAGGGTCATGTCACGGCTCATAATGTTAGAGCCATGGCTGCGTCGGTAGCCCACTTGAAGTCAGCCTCCATTGAAGAAATTTGCAAAGCTGCGACGTGGGCTTCTGTCCACACATTCACATCCCATTACTGCCTGCAGCAGGATACCCGACGCGACAGTCGGTTCGGGCAGTCAGTTCTTCAGAACCTGTTTGGGCTTTAGGATCCAACTCCACCCCCCGAGGGCCCTGTTTGTTCTGTTCCAGGCTACACTCTCAGTTAGTTGGTAAAATTTTTTTAGGTCAATCTCTGTTATGTCCTCGCCGTTGCGAGGCCCAATTGACCATGGTTGTTGTTTTGAGTGAGCCTGGGGGCTAGGGATACCCCATCAGTGAGAACAAGCAGCCTGCTTGTCCTCGGAGAAAGCGAATGCTACATACCTGTAGAAGGTATTCTCCGAGGACAGCAGGCTGATTGTTCTCACAAACCCGCCCGCCTCCCCTTTGGAGTTGTGTCTTCCCTTAAGAGTATTGTCTTGCTACATACTGGACTGGCCGGCTCGAGCCGGTTTCGGGCGGGAAGACGGCCGCGCATGCGCGGTGCGCGCGGGCGCGCGAGGGCTAGCAAAGGACTTTGCTAGTGAAGATTCCGATTGGAGGGGCTGCCGTGGACGTCACCCATCAGTGAGAACAATCAGCCTGCTGTCCTCGGAGAATACCTTCTACAGGTATGTAGCATTCGCTTTATCTCGCAAACATGAGGGGTCAGCATATTCCCACAAGTCTCTACATTTAGCAACATAAAAATGAACCAGCTATTTTTCCATTTGCATTTGTCAGTCCTCACATGCCATAAGAAGCCATGTCATGCTCACTGAGGTCTTCAATAAGTTCCTTTAGCTCACATGAGTCAGCAAAATTTGTCATGTTGTTGGTAATTGCGTATTTTCCACTAAATACCAATGTTCAAATTTAATTACGATACTGTATGTTTTTTTCTATATTTGTAAATTGTACAATGCCATTTTTAACCAATTGATCTGTTTTTAAATACGTATTAGATCACTACACAGAAGAGCAACAATTATTCAGAAAACATGGCGTGGTTACCTAGGAAGAAAGTGTTATCGAATGATGGTACAGGTAATGTGGAATAATATATTTGGTTTAAGTTTTACGTTTTATTTTCTGACTTGAAAATACTGTAGCGTACTAACCTGAAAACAGATTATGTTCTAAAATTTGGAAATGTAGATCTTGATTTAGATTTTAGGGATCTGACTCCTATAATGATCTAGACCAGGGGTTCTTAACCCAGTACTCGGGACACACCCAGCCAGTCAGGTTTTCGGTATACCCACAGTAAATATGCATGATATAGATTTGCATACAATGCAGGAAGTGTATGCAAATCTATCTTTTTCACATTCATTGTGGATATCATGAAAACCTGACTGGCTCGGTATGTCCCGAGGATTGGGTTGATAACTCCTTTTCTAAACAAAAGATTAAACAATATGATGGAAACTAAAATTCTTTGTTCGTATTAGTTTATATTTTTGTTGTTTGAATTTCTTATCTAATGGATCTTGTTCTGCTTTGACTCCTGACTAGCGCTCTTTACTCAGGAGATTAGCATGTAACAGATAATCAGAATATAGAATATCACTGTGAAGACTCAGAACTTTAATGCAAATTCAAACAAAAGGAAATAACTCACAGTTCTGGAGTGATGAACAAAAGTCTCTGCCCTGCAGATTTGAGTCTGTCTCTATCAGTGCTCTCACCCTCTCTCACTGTAGAGATAAGCTGGGAGCTTTCCTCACTGGCCGAAGAGTGGATACTATAAATACTTTTAAATGGTAAAAACTTGGTTATTTTATAGTAGCTTGAAGGAAGAGTATGCAACAAAACAAGTCAGCTTACAGATCTTAGAAAAGCATGCTGCAGACACACTCTCAACTCCAATGGAGAAAGGACTAGCTACAGCCCAGCATACACAGGGACAACAGCAAGCCAATAGGAAAAGTCCCATAAGGCATAGGGAACTGTGACTTGTGCTAAGGTAAAGCCTTTAACAGAGCACTGTAGGAAGACTAATGGCCCTGTTTACTAAGCCACGCTAAAGGTGCGTTAGAGTTTTTAGCATGTACTAAGCATTTGCGAGTGCTAACTGTGTAGATGCCCATAATATTCCTAAGGTCGTCTACACGGTTAACACGTGCTAATTTTTAGCACATGCTAAACACGCTAGCGCACCTTAGTAAAAAGGGCCCTTAGATTTGTAGTCGAAAGGCACTTCCTGCCTTTCTTAAGGGCACCAACACTGTAAACTCCTACAGGCAATGCAATCTGATATAAATAATGTCCAACATATACATATAAACAATAGGCAACCTTCCTCCATGCAAATGGTGGCAGAACAGAGCTTGAAATTGTAGAAGTTGTTTCATGGAGCACACAGATCACAGTCAGTTGAATTTCTCTTGGAGACCATTTCATAGAAATGTAAACCTATGTGAAGAAATTGGAAAAGTGATCATTTTCCAATATGTGATAATAGAATTTAGTCACTAAAATTTTTAATACACTATTTAAAAAAATCTTTTTATTCAAGATTTTAAAACAAATAACAATTTTTAAAAAAGCATAACAATTAGTTTGTATATTTTACAATAAATTAATGTTGCTGTTCACTAGATGAGTGGTAACACTGTGCAGTAAGACCATAAAATAAAACATGATGGAGTATGAATGGAAGTTTCAAGTTTGTATCATAGGGTTGATATAATCAATATGCAGATGGTAAGGGATGCAAAGTTAACAAGGAGGTATTACAATAATTATCCAGTGGAACCCAAGCTTTTAGGGCATTTAAGATATTATGCAGTCATAGTGCTGTAGCTGTTTCATATTACTTAATTTAAAATAACAAGTTCCACTGTTTGTGAAAGTTAAAATTTGTATTGTCTTTCTAGTGTTGGACAATTAAGGGCCCCTTTTACCAAACTGCGGCAAAAGGTGGCCTGCACTGGCATTGGCGTGTGTTTTTTGATGCACACCGAGGCCCCCTTTTACCGCAGCCGGGTAAAAGATAGGTCTTCCTTTTCTGCAAGAAATGGCCATGCAGCAAGTAAGGCACTTGCCGCACGGCCATCCACTGAGGTGGCGGTAAGGCTCCCATGCTAACCCGGTGGTAACTAGGCAGCATGTGGCACTGCCCAATTACTGCTGGGTACACAATGCTGGATATGACGGCACGCTAGGGGTTGGAACTACCGCCAGACTGCTGCAGTAGCCTTGCGGTAGTTACTTTTTAGCAAATGGTAAGCTCGCGTTGGGCTTACCGCCGCTTTGTTAAAGGGGCCCTAAATGAGTAGCCAGCACTTGCAGATCTGGTACTGCAGATCTTAAAATCACTATTTTATATGAGATGGGAATATTCTTGTCCAGCAGAATTATGCTTGTAATTCCTTCCCAAGTGTCCTTCCAGTAGGGTTTTATGTTGGCATATTGGAATCACATCCACTATACTCCAGAGGTTCTTGATTTTATCAGTAACAAATGTTCAACTTTATTTAAGCACTATTTATATACAATACTTGCCATATAAATTCACCTTCATTAAAACCTAAATTTCTCCACCCTCACTCAACATTCACTGCCACACAAAACATTCTATTCACGTCATTTGACATTTTTTCTCATTAACATTTTTAACTTGCTCAAAAGTTCATCTTATTCAAACCTTTCCTTAGATGATATGCAGTCTTTCCAATCGCAATAGTCCTTATTACTGCATAGTTTCTTCCATTTTCTCACATTAGAATGTGTAAAGATTTTCCAGCTACAATAGTAGCTTGCTGTTCAAATATTTATTTCATCCAATGTTCATGTGATATTTATAAATCCACATTGAGCATATTCTACTTGTCATCCAATGTCATCTTACTTAATATCCATACTAGGCACTCCACAGAAAGGGAATCAACTTCCCCTCTCCAATCTCACGCTTGTATCATCCCGAATAAAGCTTCCACTTTACTTTCTGAATAAGCTTTAACAGGTCAGCTTGTTCCCCAATACGGACCCGTATTTCACTTTCTTCTTCAGGAGGAACAAAATATCCTTTGTTACACATACCCAATCGGGTAGAGGCAGGGGTGGAACAAAAAAGCAGATGGGAACAGAACAGGGGCCAGACCCAAGAAAGTAAGCCGAAAATGAGCAATGTTATAAACATTTCCTCTCTGGCATTAACTGCTAGTCAGGAGGATGTGTTAAATAGGGGTTTGTCATTTATTTCAACTGGACATTATGACGCCTTTGCCACAAGGCATGGGCTGTATAGATTTTTTAGAGATCTACGGCTTAGGGTTTTTTGGGGGGGGACAAAAAGGGCAGGAGCAGGAGGATGGTCTTAAGAGCAACAAAAGGTCCCGGTGGGTCCCTCCCAGTACCCCGGATGCATCCATTATGGCCTTTCAGAGACTAGTGTTGAGGGATGTGTCATCCCTACTACTTATCATTTCTATAGCACTACTAGACGTATGCAGCACTGTACACTTGAACATGAAGAGACAGTCCCTGCTCAACAGAGCTTACAATGGAACGTAGTAGAATTAATACAAGAAATAATTTGACTGCCGTTCAACGGAGGAGTTTACAAGAAATGAGAAACAACACCTGTATTATAATCCATAGGGCTGACAAAGGTGGGGCTATTATGGTTAGGTTCAACAAATGACATATTATAGGGCTATGGATGCTGATCCTACAGATAGTTTGAAAAGGGAAATAGCAAGTAATGTGAGCATACATAAGAAACTGACAATCCCCCACCCCCCAAAAAAAGTTGCCTTTGTACAGTAGCCAAAACAAGATACCTAACTTGTTTAGGAACTAACAAGTACTAGTGCAGGTGAGGGATTGATCAAGTAGAAATGCCTTCAGCAACTTCCAAAATAACAGATAATCAGTAACATATCTCAACACGTTTGGCAAAGAGTTCCACATCTTAGAAGCCTGCTAGGTAAAACCTGCAGTATGAATGGATTTATAGTTGATTTATAAGTTGATTACATATAGTAAAGCACCGCTTGAATGAGTCTTACAAAAAAGCATTTAAGAGAGTTGAATATGTCCCTAATACCAGCTAACTTGAACTTAAGCGGGTGCATAGGAGGAGAGGAAGATGGCTACTTGAATAACACACAGATGGTTGGGAATATTTCTTCAATAAAAAAGTTGTTATACAATAGTTGCAATGCAGAGTATATATACTCCACATGTTTCTGTTTTCAGGGCATAGGAAACACATTGAAAGGAAAGGGATTTGGCATATAATTGCTTGGTATACAAAAGCGTTAATCAAAGATATGTACCATATCTCATATAGTAAAGATTATTAGAATGAACAAACAAGAGAAACAACCTGCCAATATTTTGTGTAATAATAGATCCATATTTAAAGATATAGAATTGTAGTAATACATTCGAATGAAAAAGCAGAGTCTCACAGAAAGTATTATAACTTTGATTGTTTACAACTTTAATTACTATGACATGAATGCTATTGAATACCATAGAAGGAGCAGTTGGGTGTTGTGACAAGTAAGATGAGAGACATATAATTATTGCAGTTTCAAAGTTCAAACTAAATTACCTGGCATCCTTGGGAATGAGGGCAATAAAAACTGAGCATTTGTCAGATGGAATTGAGGTATTTTTTTCAGTGCCTCTTGATCATTGAAGGATGTGTGTTGTTGTGAACTGTGACCTACATCAGTGCAGGGTACAGCATGCCAAACTGTGCTCCAAGGGATTTCAGTGATAAGAACATAAGAATAACCATACTGGGTCAGACCAATGGTCTATCTAACCCTTTATCCTGTTTCCAACAGTGACTCACAAGTACCTGGCAGAAACCCAAACAGTTGCAACACTGAATGCTACCAATCCCAGGCCAAGCAGTGGCTTCCCCATGCCTGTCTCAGTTGCAGACAATGAACTTTTCTTCCAGGAACTTGTCCAAATTTAAACCCAGATACACTAACCACTTTTACTACATCCTCTGGTAAAGAGTTCCAGAGCTTAACTGCTCGTTGAATGAAAAAATATTTCTTCCTATTTGTTTTGAAAGTATTTCCATGTAACTTCATTGAGTGTCCCATAATCTAGTGTTTCCATATCATCAAGCTGATCAATCCATAGACTGGTGGGTTGTGTCCTTCTACCAGCAGGTGGAGATAGAGAGCAAACTTTTGCCTCCCTATATGTGGTCATGTGCTGCCGGAAACTCCTCAGTATGTTCTCTATCTCAGCAGGTGGTGGTCACACACAGCAGCAGCTCTGGCTAGGCCTCCAAGCCTAATCCTTAGGTTTTGTTGAGGCCTGGGGTTGAGGGCTCTTTTGAGCAAGTGCAAACCTGGTGGTGCCAGGTCCCTCCTTTTCTCCCCCCTCCCGCTGGCTCCGTTTAAAAAAAATAAATAAATAAAAAATATTTTTAAACGTCTTTAAAGGCGTTTAATTCGACGTTTCTTTAAACGTTCATTGCAGCTACTCACTGGGACACCAGTTCGTTACAGCTCGGAGCGGCAAGCAGGTAATTTTACCTTTTTATAGCGGGCAGGGGGTTCCCCGATTCTTCTCCTCGTGGCAATGGCGTCGGAGGGCGAGGGCGCAAAGGGTCGCTCCCCGGATCGCTGGAGCGCTTCTAGAGGGGATGCGGGGGTTTTACAACCTGATTCGCCCTTGATGGGTGATAGTTTAGTGACCGATGAATGTCCCGGTCGTTCCTCCGGCGTGGCGGTTTTTTCCCGCCATAAACGCCCATCCCCCGCTCCTCGCCTCCGCCATCTTGGCCGGCCACGCGGCTCGGACGGCTTCTTCGGGGCCGCCCTTGAGGTTGGAGACATTAATGCCATGAACGCCCTTAATTTGGGCGACGGCACAAAAGCGGCTAAAGTTAAGCGCCATTCTTCCCGCGCGGCTCCTTCACGGAGTTCCGCGCGGACGCCATTTTGGATGCGCAGCATGTCTCTCCCCCGCTATTGCGAGCGCCGGTTGAGAGTGCGTCTAGGGCTGTTGCCCAGGCTGCGGAAGTGCACAGTCTGGGGGGTTTCTCCCCCGAGTTTGTTTTGCTGCTGCATCAGGCTTTCCTCATGCAAAACGCTGCCCCTGCTCCCTCTTCTGATAAAGAGGTTGAGGTTCCCAGAGGTAAACGCCCTCGGGTTGATTTCCAGGCCTTGGAGGACTTTTGTCTCCTCCGATGTAGATGAGGGCAGCGTGTCTGAGGTCTCCCAACGATCCTTTGCGGATTCCTTGGAGGAGATAGATCCCCGCTCGGATGGAGCGGATGACCCCTCTGCAGCGCGGCTTTTTAGCCCAGAGGATTTGCCCAACCTGTTGTTACAGGCCATGGACACTTTGAAGATTTCCTCTCCGGAGGACGTCTCTCCCTCAGCCCCTGTTGGCTCTGCCATTATGCTGGGGACGAAGCGCCCGCCTAGAACCTTCCACGTGCATGATGCCATGCACACCTTAATTGCGGCTCAATGGGATGTCCCGGAAACGAGCCTTAAAGTGGCTAGGGCTATGTCCCGCCTCTATCCTTTGGCTGTGAGTGAACGTGAGGCCTATCTGTGGCCTACCGTGGATTCTTTAATCACTGCGGTGACTAAGAAAACGGCGTTGCCGGTGGAAGGTGGCACGGCCCTAAAGGACGCCCAAGACAGAAGATTGGAGGCGGCCTTAAGGTCGTCCTTGGAGGCAGCTGCTTTAAGTTTGCAGGCCTCAGTTTGCGGCTCCTATGTGGCCAGGGCGTGCCGGACTATGGTGCAGCGGGCTTCCCCCTCGGATCATTCCTTGAGGGCTGATTGGCCGGCCCTGGAATCGGGCTTAGCCTATTTGGCAGACTTGCTGTATGATGTCTGGAGAGCCTCAGCTAAAGGCATGGCTCAGACAGTCTCTGCGCGGCAGTGGCTTTGGCTGAAACATTGGTCTGCTGACCACGCCTCTAAATCCCGCCTGGCTAGATTGCCTTTTAAAGGCAAGCTGCTCTTTGGGGTCGAGCTGGACAAAATCGTGACCGATCTCGGCACGTCTAAGGGCAAGAAATTACCAGAGGTCAGGGCTCGGGTTAGTACTCGTCCCGATACCTCCATACCGCCCGGGCAAGTCGGGTTCCTCTGCCCCCTCTTCCTTCAAGAGGAATTTCTCCCCCAAGCAGCATTCCTTTCGCAGAGACCGCCGTCCCGGAGGTGCTCCCTCCGGTCCTCCCCCAGGGTCTCGTACCCAATGACGGGGCCTTGGTCCACGCCCCAGTGCAGATTGGAGGACGGCTGTCCTCGTTTCTGGGCGAGTGGACCACTATAACTTCAGACGCGTGGGTGCTGGAAGTCATCAGAGACGGCTACAAGCTAGAGTTCTGCCAACCCTTAAGAGACGGGTTTGTACTCTCTCCCTGCAAGTCTCCGGTCAAGCTGTGGTAGTGCAGCAGACCTTGGACAACCTGATCCGCCTGGGTGCGGTCGTTCCGGTGCCAAAAAATCAGATTGGCAAGGGACGTTACTCCATTTACTTTGTGGTTCCAAAGAAAGGAGGTTCTGTCCTGCCTATCCTCGACCTCAAAGGGGTCAATCGGGCCTGGAAAGTGAGGCACTTTCGCATGGAGACTCTCCGCTCTGTTATAGCGGCAGTGAAGGCAGGAGAGTTCTTGGCTTCCTTGGACATCAAGGAAGCGTACCTGCATATTCCCATCTGGCCTCCTCTCCAACGCTTTCTGCGTTTTACAGTCCTGAGACGACACTTCCAGTTCAGAGCCCTCCCTTTCGGGTTGGCTACTGCTCCGCGGACCTTTTCCAAAGTAATGGGGGTCATAGCGGCCTTCCTGCTAAAGGAAGGAGTACAAGTCCATCCTTATCTGGACGACTGGTTGATCCGAGCCCCCTCTTATGCAGAGTGCGGCAAAGCTATGGACCGGGTAGTTGCTCTTTTGAGCTCCCTGGGATGGATCATCAACTGGAAGAAGAGCCAGCTGCGCCCGACTCAGTCCCTGGTGTATCTGGGAGTTCGATTCGACACCCAAGTGGGCAGAGTGTTCCTGCCAGACAATCGGATTGTCAAGCTTCAGGCTCAGGTGGACTAGTTCCTAGTAGCCTCTCCTATTCGGGCTTGGGACTACGTGCAGCTGTTGGGCTCTATGACGGCCACGATGGAAGTAGTGCCCTGGGCCAGGGCTCATATGAGACCACTACAGCTATCTCTGCTGCTGCGCTGGACTCCGATGTCGGAGGATTATGCTGTGCGCCTTCCCGTGGACCCAGCAGTGCGCAAGGCGCTGAGCTGGTGGACGCAGACAGACAAGTTGTCTGCAGGATTGCCTCTGGTGACCCCGGAGTGGATTGTCGTCACGACAGACGCCTCTTTGATGGGCTGGGGAGCCCACTGCTTGGGAAGGACAGCGCAGGGGCTCTAGTCTCCTGCAGAGGCAAGTGGTCTATCAACCTCCTGGAACTCAGAGCCATTCGGTTGGTGTTATTGGAGTTCATCCCGGTACTGGTGTTGAAGCCTGTACGGGTCCTGTCGGACAATGCCACGGCTGTGGCCTATATCAACCGCCAGGGAGGTACCAGAGCGCCCCTCTAGCCAAGGAGGCTATGAGTCTTTGCCAGTGGGCGGAAGCGAACCTGGAGCAGCTTTCAGCGGCCCACATTGCCGGAGTCATGAATGTCAAGGCGGACTTTCTCAGTCGCCATACCTTGGAGCCCGGAGAGTGGCAACTATCTGCTCAGGCGTTCTTGGACATCACGAAGCGCTGGGGCCAGCCGAGCCTAGATCTGATGGCGTCATCGGCCAATTGCCAAGTGCCGCGCTTTTTCAGCAGAGGACGGGACCCTCGATCCCTGGGAGTAGATGCTCTTCTCCAACAGTGGCCGACACAAGAGCTCCTCTATGTGTTCCCGCCCTGGCCCATGTTGGGCAGGGTGCTAGACCGGATGGCAAAGCATCCCGGCAGGGTAATCCTGGTGGGTCCGGATTGGCCCAGACGTCCCTGGTATGCGGACTTGTTCAGGCTCTCAGTCGACGATCCTCTGCGGCTGTCAGTGGAGCAGGGCCTGTTACATCAGGGTCCCGTGGTGATGGAGGATCCCTCTCCCTTTGGTCTTACGGCCTGGCTATTGAGCGGCAGCGTCTGAGGAAGAAGGGCTTCTCAGACAAGGTCATCGCCACTATGCTGAGAGCGAGGAAGCGCTCTACTTCTACTGCTTACGCCAGGGTTTGGCGTATCTTTGCAGCATGGTGTGAAGCAGGCTCACTTTCTCCCTTCACTGCTCCAATTTCTTCAGTGTTGGCGTTCCTGCAAGAAGGTCTGGAGAAAGGCCTGTCGCTCAGTTCCCTTAAAGTCCAGGTAGCGGCTCTGGCTTGCTTCAGGGGCCGCCTGAAGGGTGCTTCCCTGGCTTCGCAGCCAGATGTGGTGCGCTTTCTCAAGGGAGTTAATCACCTGCGCCCTCCTCTGCACTCAGTGGTGCCTGCGTGGAATCTCAACCTGGTGCTAAGAGCATTGCAGAAGCCGCCTTTGGAACCCTTGTCGAGGGCATCTCTGAAAGACCTGACGTTGAAAGCAGTCTTTTTGGTGGCTATCACTTCAGACAGAAGAGTTTCCGAGCTCCAGGCGCTCTCATGTCGAGAGCCCTTTCTGCAGTTCACTGAGGCAGGAGTGACTATTCGCACAGTGCCTTCCTTCCTGCCCAAGATTGGTTCTCGCTTCCATGTGAATCAGCAGCTCTGTCTCCCTTCCTTTCGTAGGGAGGACTACCCAGAGGAGTACTCCGCTCTTGAATATCTGGATGTGAGACGAGTCATCATCAGATACTTGGAAGTGACCAATGATTTCCGGAAATCGGATCATCTGTTTGTCCTGTTTGCAGGTCCTCGTAAGGGTCTGCAGGCTGCTAAGCCTACAGTGGCAAGATGGGTCCAGGAAGCCATTGCAGCGGCTTATGTGGCCGCGGGGAAGGTGCCGCCTATCCAGCTGAAGGCTCACTCCACGAGTGCTCAGGCGGCCTCGATGGCAGAGGCCGGATCCGTCTCCTTGGAAGAGATATGCAAGGCGGCAACGTGGGCTTCGGCTCATACATTCTCCAAGCATTACCGTTTGACTGTGGCTGCACGGGCGGAGGCCCGGTTTGGAGCTTCAGTGTTGAGGTCAGGGATTTCTATGTCCCGCCCTGGGTGAGTACTGCTTCGGTACATCCCACCAGTCTATGGATTGATCAGCTTGATGATATGGAAGGTAAAATTATGTATAATCATACCTGATAATTTTCTTTCCATTAATCATAGCTGATCAATCCATAGCCCCTCCCAGATATCTGTACTGTTTATATTCTGGTTGAATTTTAGGTTCAAGTTTAGCCTTCAGTTACTTCAGGAGGACTTCGTGTTCAAGTTCTTCTTTCACTTGGATTCTTCAAGAGTTGAGACGACTTTGTGTTACAGTGAGCTGCTGCATTCCTCTCCCCTCCGTTTTACGGGGCTGGATTGAGACATAAATTCTGCCGGCACTCCCTCCCGCTTCGTGCGGCTGTAGGGCAGCTTTGTACCCCTCCCGCTTCGGCGGTGTTAGGGTCAGTCAGCTCCTCCCGCGGTTGCGGTTGCAGGATAAGCCAGATCCCCCCGCATCGGCAGGTGTGGTGTCCCTCCCCCGCTCCGCGGGGATGAGCTGGACGGATTCCCCTCCCCCACTTGTGTGGGGATGAGCTGGGTTAATTCCCCTCCCCCGTTTCGGCGGTGGTGAGCTGGGCAGAGTGTCCCTTCGTGGGTGTAATTCTCTAAGTGCTGAGTCCTGCGGATGGAGCTTTGATATCGACATACTGAGGAGTTTCCGGCAGCACATGACCACATATAGGGAGGCAAAAGTTTGCTCTCTATCTCCACCTGCTGGTAGATGGACACAACCCACCAGTCTATGGATTGATCAGCTATGATTAATGGAAAGAAAATTATCAGGTATGATTATACATAATTTTACCTTCCCAAGTCATTCCTAGCGTACCCCCTTACCAGTCAGGTTTTCAGGATATCCACAATAAATATGTGTGAAAGAGATTTCCATATAATGGAGGCAGTGTATGCAAATCAATGTTATACATATTTATGGTGCATATCCTGAATGGTAAGGGAGTACTTCAGGACCAACTTGGGAAACACTGCCCTAGCCTTTGTAGTTTTTGAAAGAGTAAGAATTTGATTCACTTCTACTCGTTCTACACCACCCAGGATTTTCTACACCTCAATCATATCTCCCTTTAGCTGTCTCTTGTCCAAGCTGAAGAGCCCTTACCTCTTTAGCTTTTTATTATATCAGAGGACTCCCATCCTCTTTATCATTTTAGTCACTTTTATTTGAACCTTTTCTAATTCCACTATATCTTTTTTTGAGCTATGGCAACCAGAACTGAAGGCAACACTCAAGGTGAGGTCGTAGCATGGAGTGATATAGGGGCATTACAGTATTCTTGGCCTTATTTACCATCCCTTTCATAATAATTCCTAGCATCCTGTTTGCTTTTTTAGCCACCGCCACACACTGGGCAGAAGATTTCAGTGTATTGTCTATAACGACACCTAGATTTCTTTCTTGGGTACTATGATTTGGATTGTCCTTCCCAATGTGTATCACTTTGTATTTGTCCACATTAAATTTCATCTGCAATTTGGATGCCCAGTCTTCGTTTCTTAAGGTCTTCCTACAATTTTTCACAATCTGCATATCTTTTGGACAACTTTGAATAGTTTTGTGTCATTTGCACATTTAGGGGACTTTTCACTAACCAGCTCATTTTTGAGAGTGATCACCGGCCATCTTCTGACACAAATCGGGAGATGGCTGGCGATCTCGCAAAGGCAGCCAAATCGGTATAATAGAAAGCTGCTATTTTGACACCATCGCCGCTTTCCCGTCGCAGAGCCGGCAAAAGTTCAAGGGGGCGTGCTGGCAGCGACGCGAAGGCGGGACATGGGCGGGGTTACAAAATGGCCAGCTTTAGCCCATAATGGAAAAATAAACCCCAGCGATGAAGAGCATTTGGCCGCTTTTACTTGGTCCCTTTTTTTCAGGTCCAAGCTTCAAAAAGGTGGCCGAACTGACCACATGACCACCGGAAGGATTCAGGGATAACCTCCCCGTACTCCCCCAGTGGTCACTAACCCCCTCCCAGCATAAAAAACAGGTTACAAATACTTTTTTGCCAGCCTCTATGTCCGCCTCAAATGTCGTACCCACCTCCATGACAGCAGAATGTGTTCTGTCCTCCGACAGCCTTTGCCTGCTTGTGATGTGGCTCTGGGGTGAGTGTGGCACCTTTTCTGTTATTTGCACTGCAGAGTCACATCAGCAATGCATTGTGGTGGGTGTAAGTATTGGTAGTTGGTAGGCTCTGCTGTTCCCCCTGCTTACTGGGTCAGAGTGTGCCCTGTTTTGTTTCCTGTTGTAGTCCATGCGGTAGTGGCCATTTTTGTAAGACAGTTTTAGATCCCTTTCCTGTGTTACCCACGTCAGAGAACGTGCACCAAAATGGACTTACCAATGGCTACCACGTGGATAATGCGGTAATTTCATTTCTGGCACTTGGCCAATACGCGCAGCTGAAAAATAATTTTTATTTTCTGCCGCACATATTGGGCGCACGTAGGGCGCACGTAGACACTTACACAGCTTAGAGGGGAATAATCGAACAGCACCGGCGAAATACATGGCCAGTGATGTATTTTGGCGGCGTCGCAAACAGCTGGCCAGACCCGTATTTTCGAAAAAGATGTCCGGCCATCTTTTGTTTTGATAAATCCAATGATTCTCTCAATTCCCAGTGTCTCAGTCGGCAGTATATCGCTGAATAAAAAGTTTCAGCTGGTGTTTAACCCGAGTCCCTGAGGAAAGTGTTGAAACCCGCGGTGTCGGGCGTTATCAGGGGAAACTTTGTGGACTGTTTTTCAAGACTGGGAATTGAGTGAATCATTGGATTATAATAGAAGAATAAAGAAAAGAGAAAAGAAATAAACAACAAATAACAAAAAGTGGACTTCACAGGAAACGTTTTAAGATAAGTTTTTGTTTAATTTTGGGCACTTGCAATTTTTTGAGCACTTTATATTGTATTGCAATAATAGCACGTACACTTATAAAAAAGAGATAGCCCTATGAACGATGTGTTATGCCACCAGGCAAAAAAACAATGATATTGCCTTGAAAGTGGTGGTAGTTTCTGAGGGCTCTCTTTTAATTAAATAATATGATTAGTAGAGGGTGGACATTTAACAGCTTTATACATCAATAGTATGAAATGATAAGTTCACTGATACAATGCTATTAGTCTGCAGTACTGCTATTAAAGTTATACAGCAGCAATAAGTCCTAGAGGCTGTATGCAGGTCCCTGGAGCAGTTTTAGTGGGTGCAGTACATTTGTGGGTAGTGGGTTTGGGGGGGGGGGGGGTTGGGGGGCTCAGCTCCCAAAGTAAGGGAGCTATGCACGTGGGAGCTTTTCTGAAGTCCACCGCAGTGGCCCCTAGGGGGCCCGGCTGGTGTCCTGGCATGTCAGGGAGATGGTCGATATAACTTTCCATTATCGCTAAAAAATGAAGCCGGCCATCTCAAAACCTGGCCAAATCCAATGCATTTGGCTGGCCGGAACCATATTATCGAAACAAAAGATGGACGGCCATCTTTTTCGAAAATACGGGTCTGGCCAGCTGTTTGCGGCGCCGCCAAAATACATCGCTGGCCATGTATTTCGTTGGCACCGTTTGATTATTCCCCTCTAAGTTGTGTAAGCGTCTACGTGCGCCCAACGTGCACCAAAATGGAGTTACCAATGGCTACCATGTGGATCATGCGGTAATTTCATTTCTGGCACTTGGCTGATACGCGCAGCTGAAAAATAATTTTTATTTTCTGCCGCACATATTGGATGCACGCCAAGTGGCATTTGGCGCGCGTAAGTCATTACTGCCTGGTTACTGCGTGAGACTTTACCGCTAGGTCAATGGCTGGTGGTAAGGTTTCAGACCCAAAATGGACGCGTGGTAATTTTGATTTTGCCGCATGTCCATTTTTGGCAATAATAAAAAAAAAGACCTGTTTTACAGTGTCAGGTTCCCAGGTTCAGAGCCTGCGGGGACGGGCTCTGGAGCAAACGTGAGCCCTTGGGCTGCTGACGAGGAGTGACAGCAGCAGGCAAAACCCACCAACCAACACTGGGCTAGCACACTGGCACAGGCGACTGCAGGCGCTGCCCAGCAAGCCGGAACACACGGACTGGAACCCCCTGGACTGGAGGGTATTGGACTGGTCTGCACTGGACTGGAACATACGGACTGGAACACACTGGACTGGAGTACACCGGACTGGTTCGCACTGGACTTGAGTACACCGGACTGGAACACACTGGACCGGAACACACTGGACTGCAGTACACCGGACTGGAACACACCGGACTGGAGTACACCGGACTGGACCGGAGCACACTGGACTGGAGTACACCGGACTGGTCCGTACTGCTTTACCTGCACTTAGCCACTGTCCCCCTGGGTTGAGCCCCTGGGTTCAAGCGGCCGGCAGGACTTACCGGATGCAGGATAACACAGGAACTGGGACTATAGAGCAAGCTTGACCGTCCAAGAACCAGGAATGCAGGGCCAGGATCAGACGGCAGTGCTCCTAAGCACAAGAAGGAAAGGCAGGGAAGTCCACAGGGGAAAACAGGGAAACTCAGCAACTCAGAAGTGTTCCTATGGCGTAACCAGACTGAAGTGCTCCTAAGCACCTAACCACAGAAGTGTTCCTAATCACTACACTAACAGAAGTGCTCCTAAGCACTAAACCAACAGGGGTGCTCCTAAGCACTATACTAACAGAAGTGCTCATAAGCCCTACACTAACAGAAGTGCTCCTAAGCACTATACTAACAGAAGAACTCCTAAGTACTACACTAACAGAAGTGCTCCTAAGCACTAAACACACAGAAGAGCTTCTAAGTACTAAACAACAGAAGTATGCCTAAGCACTAAACTAAGATGGGTGTTCCTAAGCACCAAGCTACAGCAGTGCTCCACTGCACTAAACTAACCAAGGGGAAGCAGGGGAGCCACAAGGAGAAAGCAGGGAAGCTAAACACATAAACTAAGAAAGGTGCTCCTAAGCACCAAACTACCGCAGTGCACCACAGCACTAAACTACCAAAGGTGCTCCTAAGCACTAAACTACAGCAGTGCTCCACAGCACTAAACTAACACAGGTGCCCCTAAGCACTCCACCAACAGAAGTGCTTCTAACAGCACCAAAACCAGAAGTACTTCTAACAGCAAAACAGGAGTGCTTCTAACAGCACCAAAAGGGAAAGCAGGGGAGCTAAACACATAAGTCAAAAGTGCACACTGCACCAACACTAACCTGGACTTAAAGCAAAATGTTGCAAAGGCAACAACTTCCCAAGTAGCTAATAAGCTCATCACAGCTGAGCTCAGCTGCAACAATCACAAGGCAGCTACGGGTGAGGCTAGCTGCCACACTTCCACACAAGATTGGAAGGCTAAAATATCTGGACCGGAATGAAAAGAGTCTGGAAAATCTATTGCAGCCACCGGTTCTGGCCACCAGAGGGCGAGAGGAGCAGAACCCAAGGGAAAAAAGTCAAGAATGTGACATACAGGTGCACTGAAAAATGATTCTGCGCGCAACCAAAACCCACGCCTACACTACCACAGGCCATTTTTCAGTGCACCTTATTAAAAGGACTCCTCAATCACCTCACTCGTCATTCCGTTTTCCAGATAATTTATAAATATGTTAAATATCACCAGTCCCAGTATAGATTCCTGTAGCACTTCACTATTCACTCTCCTCCATTCAGACAAAATGGCCATTTACCCCATACCCTCAGTTTTCTGTCCAAATAACCAATTCCTAACCCAGAGAAGGACATTGTCTCCTATCCCAAATTTCTTTTTAAATTTTCTCAGGAGTCTCTCATGAGGCTCTTTGTTAAAAGCTTTCTGAAAATCCAGATACACTACATCAACCGGCTCACCTTTATCCACATGTTTATTCATGCCTTCAAAGAAATGAAGCAAATTGGTGAGGCAAGACTTCCTTTGGCTGAACCCAAGCTGACTCTGTCCCACTAAACCATGTTTGTCAATGTGTTCTGTAATTTTATTCTTTATAATAGTTTCCACTATTTTACCCGTCACTGAAGTCAGGCTTACCGGTCTGCAATTTCCCGGGTCACCCCTGAAACCCTTTTTAAAAAATTGGTGTTATGTTGGCCACCCTCCAATCTTCAGGTATTACAGAGGATTTTAATGACAAGTTACAGATTACTTAAATAAACAGTAGGACGATGCCACTACGTTTGAAACAAATGAAATTTTACCATCCAAAGTGGCTCAATCAATTAACAGTTGCTATTCAACTTTTTTTTAATATATATCAACTTTTTTAACTTTTTTTAACTTTTTTTTTTAACTTTTTTAATGTATGTAAAATAAGGAGGAAAAAAGCCTCTGTATTCCCGTTTCAGTACATATTTGTGTCTGTTAACCGGGATGGAATCTTCATAGGCTAAAAAAAACCTCCTTATACTTTTAATCAACAAAAACACATCATTTTTGACGAACACTTATCTTTTAGTGCCGTCCTTGCCGTTGCAATTTGGCTTCACTCTAATATGCCAGATTACTAACAGCAGATCAGCAATTTCATGTTTGAGTTCTTTCAGTATTCTTGGATGCATGCCATTTGGTCCAGGTGATTTACTACACTTTAATTTGTTGATTTGGCTCAGTACATATTCCAGGTTCACTGAGATTCCTTTCATTTCCTCCACATCATCACCTTTGGAAACCATTTCTGATACAGGTAAATCTCTTACAGTCTCTCCGCTATGACCTTGTCCTCCCTCAATGCCCCTTTTGCTCTTTCATAATCTAACGGTCCCACAGATTCCCTCATAGGCTATCTGCTTATGATGTACCTGAAAAAGTTGTTACTGTGAGTTTTTGCATCTGCGGCAAGTTTCTCTTCATATTCTCTTATAGCGTTCTTTATCAGTGCTTTGCATCTAACTTGCCAGTGTTTATGTTGCTTCTTCTTTTTTAAATTTGAGTCCTTTTTCCATTCTTTGAAGGATGCTCTTTTGGCTCTAATAGCCTCTTTCACTTCACTTTTTAACCATGCTGGCTGTCGTTTTCTCTTCTTTGTAAATACGTAGAATGCATCTGGTCTGAGCTTCCAAGATGGTAAATAACATCCATGCCTGATTTAGGGCCCATTTTACTAAGTTGTGGCAAAAGGAGGCCTGCACTGGCATCAGTGCAAGTTTTTGATGTGCGTCAAGGCCCCCTTTTACTGCAGCGGGTAAAAGGTAAGTCTCTTTTTTTGAGGAAATTGCGTTGCGGCAAATGAAGCACTTGCCATGCAGCCATTTCGGGGTGAGCCTTTACCACCACCCATTGAGGCAGCGGTAAGGGTTCCCATGCTAAGCCGGTGGTAACTGGGCAGTGTGCGGCACTGCCCAATTACTGCTGGGTACACACTAACGCTACATAAATAAATATATTTTTGTAGCACTGGATATGATGGTGTGCTTGGGTGGGAAGTACTGCTGGGCTTTTGCAGTAGCCTGGCAGTACTTCCTTTTTAACGAGCGGTAGCCCACATTGGGCTTATTACCGCTTTATAAAAGGGGCCCTTAATGTCCTTACCTTTGCATCTGATCCTTTTAGCTTCTTTTTAATCATTTTCCTCATTTTTATCTTACTCGCTCTTTCGAAAGTTAAATGGTGCTACAGTAGATTTCCTTTCTAGATTTTCTCCAGATAGTATCTCAAACTTGGTTCATATTATCATCACTGTTTCTGAGTGGATCCAACACCGTTACCTCTCGTATTATGCCCTGCATTCCACTAAGGACTAGATCTAAAATAGCTCCACCTTTTGTCAGTTCCTAGACCTGGTGCTCCCTGATAAAACATCCAGTCAATATTGAAATGGGTAATTGAAATCGCCCATTATTATACTGTTGCCCTTTCTGTAAACATTTCTTCATCTGTCTGTTCGTTCTATCCTGACAGATGGTAGTACAGCCCTACAAGAATAATCCTTCCCTTCACACATGGAGTTACAGAAATATTTTTCTTTTCTGTACAGTAGTTATGTTGAGGTCTGTAAAAATCATAATTTTCATTCCCGTGCACATTATTGGTGCTTTAACCCTGGTTTTCTGAAGGATTTGCATGACTTGTGGATATCTTAATATTTTGATAATGGAAGGTCTGAGGAATTGCTGTTTCTATGTGTGCAAACTTGGAACTCAGTGAGCACATTGAATTTCAAGTGGTTTTCAAAATTGATGTCCAGTAATTTCAGAAGTAGAGTTTTTTGAGGAAAACAATTGGGTCTGAACCCTCTGTACCTTCTTTGATGCCCAATATTCTTAAGTTGTTTCTTCTGGACTTGTTACTTTAGGTTCTTGTTAATATTATCAATGCTCTTGATTTTGTGCTACATTTGCTTTCCAATGTGCTTAATTGGATTTGAGTTTGGGAGAGCTGATTCTTCACGTCTGTGAGATTCTGTCTAAGATCAGTTAGACTTATATGATTGTCTTGAAGAATCCCTTTCATAGAGATGATTTCATCCATTATGGATCGCAAGGTGATCTCATTTTCTTTGCAGGTCGCCATTTTACTTGAGCTGTGCTGTTCATGTTTCTGGAATTTTGAAGCAGGTTGCAGTTTAGAACCATGTTCCGATTTTTGATTCTCAGATAACATATGCAGTCTATATTTTTTATAGGTAATTGTTTTATATCTGATGATGTTTTCTAAATGAAATGCATGATTCTAAGATTGTTTGGGAACAGGAGCTCGCTAGTGCCCCCTAAATTACATTATTTTTATCTTGCTCTCTGCTTACTCATGTAAAACCACATAGAGGGGCATAATTGAACGAAAACGTCTATCTCCATGGGCGTTTATCTCCGAGAACGGGTCCGTGAAGGGGCGGACCGAACCGTATTTTCGAAAAAAATAGACGTCCATGTTTTATTCGACAATTTGTGAGCTGGGCGTTTTTGTTTTTCAGTGATAATGGAAAATGAAAGCGCCCAGCTCAAAAATGAATAAATCCAAGGCATTTGTTCGTGGGAGGGGCCAGGATTCGTAGTGCACTGGTCCCCCTCACATGCTAGGACACCAACCGGGCACCCTAGGGGGCACTTTTACAAAAACAAAAAAAAAGGTAAAAGAGCTCCCAGGTGCATAGCACCCTTCCCTTGTGTGTTGAGCCCCCCAAATCCCCCTCAAAACCCACTGCCCACAAGTCTACACCATTACTATAGCCCTAAGGGGTGAAGGGGGCACCTACATGTGGGTACAGTGGGTTTGGGGGGGTTGGACGACTAAGCATTAAGCAGCAGAATTGTAACAGGTGGGGGGGATGGGCCTGGGTCCACCTGCCTGAAGTCCACTGCACCCCCTAACAACTGCTCCAGGGACCTGCATACTGCTGCCAGGGAGGTGGGTATGACATTTGAGGGTGAAAATAAAAGTTGTGAAACATCATGTTTTGTGGTGGGAGGGGGTTAGTGACCACTGGGGGAGTCAGGGGAGGTCATCCGGTAATCTGGTCATTTAGGGCACTTTTTGGGGCCTTATTCGTGAAAAAACAGGGTCCAGGAAAAGTGCCCTAAATTCTAGCTACAAACGCATACTTTTTTTCCATTATCGGTGAAAGGCGCCCATCTCTCCTCGGCCGATAACCACGCCCCAGTTCCACCTTTGCCACGCCTCCGACACGCCCCCATCAACTTTGTACGCTTCCGCGATGGAGTGCAGTTGAAAACGTCCAAAATCGGCTTTCCATTATACCGATTTATTCGTTTTTGTGAGATAAACGTCTATCTCCCGATTTGGGTCGAAATCTAGGCGTTTTTCTCTTTCAATTATAAGGTGGATAGGGTTCTTTTTACTAAGCTGCAGCAAAAGTGGCCTTAGTGTGTCCTTGCGTGCTAAGGCCATTTTCCTGTAGCCATAAAATGGCTGATTTTCTATTTTTTATATTAATGGTCATACCGGACATGATCTCTCTGATATCTCCAACGACATCGCCCGTTGCTTGAACATCATGGATTTATGGGCTAACTCATTTCAACTAAAATTAAACACTGAAAAAACACATTGTCTTATCCTCTCATCTGAATACAATAATTACAAGCCTACAACCCTAAACACTCCAGCTTATTCCCTCCCTATTTCTGATAGCCTTAAAATATTAGGAGTTATTATTGATAGCCACCTTACACTAGAGAGCCAAATTAATGCCAGTGTAAAGAAGATGTTCTATTCTATGTGGAAACTTAAACGCATAAGACCGTACTTTCCGAGGGATATATTCTGTAACTTGACACAATCAATGGTATTGAGCCACACAGATTGTTGCAATGGAATATATACTGGTTGTAAAGTGCAGCTTATGAAAAAAACTCCAGACAGCCCAAAACACAGCTGCCAGACTGATATTCAACAAAAAAAGATTTGATAGCGCAAAACCTCTTTGATTAAAATTACACTGGCTCCCTATCAAGGACTGCATTACTTTCAAAATTTGCTCTCTGGTCCACAAGATAATCTACGGTGAGGCCCCAGGATATATGATTGATTTAATAGATCTTCCAGCTAGAAATAGAATCAGTTCATCACGAACTTTATCTGAACCTTCACTATCCAAGTTGTATTGGACTCAGATACAAATCAACCTATGGATCCAATTTTTCATACTTAAGTACTCAAATGTGGAATACATTACTAAAGAGTGTGAAAACAGTGCATGATCATCAAAACTTCAAGCAAACTTTAAAGACCTATTTGTTTTGCAAGGCCTACCCTATTGATTCTACTTAAAAGCCTCAACTCTACAATGCATCTTTACATACATTGGAATGGACATTTTATTTCTTATTTCCTTGTCCCTTATTGTACCCATTTACCCCTACCTTACCTGACCCTTTTTCTAATTGTATTTGTTTAATACCTACCGTATTTGGCGTTCACCATTACGGTATTTTGTAAGCCACATTGAGCCTGCTAATAAGTGGGAAAATGCGGGATACAAATGTTGCAAAATAAATAAATAAATACACTAATGTTGACATTACCACATGTCCATTGAAAAAAATTACCATGTGAGCACTTACTGCCACCCATTTTGTAGATGATAAAAACTTTCACAGTAATCCTGCACTAACCAGTTAGCATGCGGTAATGTAGTTGCACTAACTGATTAGCACAGAAACACTTTCCCTGACATGCCCCCTCCATCAAAATGGATTTTTTTTTTTAGTGCATGCTACATTGGCACTCACTGCAGGAAGCCTGAGCGTGTCCCACAGTAAGCAATTTTAAGATGCGTTAGGCACACGTTAGAACCTAACTGCAGCTTAGTGAAAGGGCCCAATAATGAGAAAAAGGATTTTTAAAAATATACTATAAACAAATGTGTATGTGTGAGTGTATATTTGTCTGATAACCCCATTAATTTATCATTGCTAAAGAGAAGAAAGAGCAAAACAGATATCACACTCTACAAATGCTTACCCTGTGACAGACAGCACCAGCTGTTTTCTCATATATCCAGAAGGATTGTTAGTCACTTTTAATTAGTAGCCAATTTAACTAATGAAATCCCTTATTCATTTTTGTGCCATATTGTACCTAAACCATGGTGATCCTGTTTGCATAAGGCTTCTTCCATAATTTTCCCCTTTGGCACTAATTATAATGTTCTATTACGTATTGTGTTGACATTGCTAGTATACCATGCCATACTTTGTATTGTTTTCAAATATTTTTACTGCTGTAATTGCCTATTGCTCATGTTTGATCTTTTCTTACTGTACACCACCTTGAGTGAACTCCTTCAAAAAGGTGGTAAATAAATCCTAATAATAATAAATAATAATAATTACTAAGAATTGCTGATCATGTGGGGCCATGTCAGAACCTAGCCTTGCTAGAAAAGAATTGAACGTATTGCAAAAGTTTGTATTAGATATTTATAGATAAAATTTATTCTTTTTTTGTAAAAATATGGCTGTATTTTATTATAATCTTGAATTTTTTTTCAGCAGCTTCAATAACTGAAACCTTGTTTAAAGCCTCATCTAACCATGAATACCTATTTCATATGAATGAATAACTTAAACTGCCAGATGAATCAGAAAAATCAATGCACAGCCAAAACTGTGAATGAATTTTGACAAAAGCAAGAGTTCAGACCACTGATTTGGAAATTAGAGTTATAGAAGCTTAACTGAAGATGTTTATTTTCTATTGATTAGGCTGCAGTTAATAAAACGTACTATAAAAAATATGTTTGACTTCCTCTATATTCACTATTTTATTACCTTTTCTCAAAGAGATTACCATCTTCTACCTAGTATGTCGGCTTACATGGACCAATTAGTCCTGTAGCAGCTATTGGAAAGTGTAGCAATCTTCAGGAAACAAAGAAATTTGTACTATGAGCATTTTTCTCATTTGTTACAAGACTACAGGGCATTACTTACTGTTTTTCCACAGTTGCTGTGATTTTGCAGGATGACATATCCCAGAAAGGTTACATTGCATTCTGTCAGTTAAGCTTTCCTAAAAGATTGTTTTTATTTTTTCAATTGAATGAAGTCTCTGAAGGAACATGACATGGTTGTTTTGGTCAGTTTACAACATTTGTGAGGTTAGTACACAGTTGTTAGTATCTTAAAGCTGTCCTTTGTAGGGTAGGGTGATAAATTAGAGCCTGTTGACAATACCTTTTAAATGGAGACTAATTTCCTTTCCCCCTAAAAACACCATCTACAAAATCCCTTTATTTTAACTTAACACTAAAACCACTTTTAAGACATTGTTGGTGCTTAATAAAACAAATGTTTTGCCTGTTAATTAAAACAAAATCTCTTATTGCCCTGAGTGGATTCCTGTTATAGAGTAATATACTCAAATGTAGTGGAGAGCTTGAGCAGGTTGTGGGTGTCAGATCAAAGAAAACACTGCTAGGAGTCAGGCATCCATACATGGGCAAAATATACAGAAGCCTTCATGAACCCTAGCAGTAATAGCACCATATAGTTTCTAGAAGTCTCTGCAGCCATTCTGTATTAGGCTGAGACATAAGGTGAGAGTGAGTGGGCATTGCTCCTGCCCCACTAGAGACCAGAGACTCTGGATAGCCTGGATAGTGAATTGGGAATAGGTGGAGGGGGATCTGTGGGTCACAGGCTATTTCTGAGGGCCTTAGCCCTGGGGGGCTCCTGGAGAGGAATTGGACTAGCAAGGGGGACCTGATGGAGAGGTGCCATAAGATGGGGCCCCTTAGGAGGTAGGTTATGCTGCTGGGGAGGGGTTATTGTTGTTGATTGAGTTTATCCTGCCGAGGAGGTTTTTGTTGCTAGGTGTGGGAGTAGATTTATACTTTTGTGGGGGGGGGGGGGGGGGGGGGGGGAGGAGGGTGCACTGACATTGTGAGGACCCCAGATATTGAAATTTACAGTTGCCCCTACAGCAGGTATTTAGATGTGCCTGGAGGAGGTGTAAATTCCAACATCTAGTTTTCCCATTACAAACTTGGATTCCCTATGTAGAATAATGAATGCATTCGTACTGTAGTCCCACTCACATCATTCCCTCTTCACGCCCTCCCCACACCCCCTTTCCATCTACATATTAGAGAATTGCATGTGGACAGAAATTTTATCTATCCCCACTGGAATCTAACCCATCCCTGCCTGTCCCCACTGGAATCTCCTCTATCCCCACCTGTCCCCGCAAATAGTCTCCTACATCCCCTCTCGTTCCTGCAAGCAATTTTCTCCATTTTTGCCCTTCCCCTGTGCTAAAATAACCCAGCTTGTGGTAAAATAACTCAACAGTAGCCCATGTTGATAACTTCACCTCTCAGTGCCTGTGGAGATTTCAATACTATCAACCATATTCATTATTTTTTTTTACTGCTATTGTAATAGTCATGGCACACAGAAAGGATAGGTAGGCTGGCCTGGAACATCTCCCTGTGAGATCCTCGTAGGACCTGCGTCCATCCCCACTGGAGTCCCAGAGGAACCACAGGAGTCCCACTAACCCCATTCCCATGCAGCTCTCTACGACATATACTGAGCATCTTTATGTGTGAATGGCTTCTATTCTGAAATGGCATTTAAACATTTGAGCATCTCCAGACATTTAAATACTGCCATTTACACATGGAAATGCTTCTAAATCTATGGAAAGTTTTTTTTAAGGTGAACTAAGAAATGAAATGACACTAACAAATGCACATCTTCAGGACCTATAGATTGTACACACAATCTCATACCTACCCATGTCTCATTTTCTGTAGAGCTTAAAAATACACTGAAGTTAGGTCTTTAAAAGTTTTCTAAACACAAGATAAAGTCTTAACTCTATAAAAATAGTATTAAAGTGTTTAAGACCCAAACAAGAAAACTCCATTCTTATAGTTTGGTCATAAGAATATCAGATGGTGGGGGGAGTGATAAAAACAATTTCTGTACTGATTGCAGTGACCTTGCAGGATGGTACAGTATCTCACAGATATTGTCGGCCTTGTTTGAACATGACTTTAAAAAATGAATATTAGGACTTAGAAATCAATCCTTGCAGCCACAGGTAGCTAGTGTAATTGATATAGTATAGGTGTGCATACTTTCACTAATAAAATATGTGCCACAGTGTTCTGCACAAATTGTAAGTTATGTGGAGGGGCATAATCGAATGGGGCGCCCAAGTTTTCCTGAGGGTGTCCTCGCAGGACGTCCCCGCAAAGGGGCGGGGAAACCCTTATTATCGAAACAAGATGGGCGGCCATCTTTTGTTTTGATAATACGGTCAGGGATGCCCAAATCTCAACATTTAGGTCAACCTTAGAGATGGTCGTCCCCGATTTTCGGCGATAATGGAAACCGAGGACGCCCATCTCAGAAACGACCAAATCCAAGCCGTTTGGTCGTGGGAGGAGCCAACATTTGTAGCGCACCGGTCCCCGTCACATGCCAGGACACCAACCGGGCACCCTAGGAGGCACTGCAGTGGACTTCAGAAAAAGGTCCCAGGTGCATAGCTCCCTTACCTTGAGTGCTGAGCCCCACCCCCAAAACCCACTCCTCACAACTGTACACCACTACCATAGCCCTTAGGGATGAAGGGGGGCACCTAGATGTGGGTACAGTGAGTTTTGGAGGGCTCACATTTACCACCACAAGTTTAACAGGTAGGGGGGGATGGGCCTGGGTCCGCCTGCCTGAAGTGCACTGCAGTACCCACTAAAACTGCTCCAGGGACCTTCATACTGCTGTCATGGAGTTGGGTATGATATTTGAGGCTGGCATAGAGGCTGGCAAAAATATTATTATTTTTTTTTAGGGTGGGAGGGGGTTAGTGACCACTGGGGGAGTAGGGGGAGGTCAACCCCGATTCCCTCCGGTGGTCATCTGGTCATTTAGGGCACATTTTTGTGGCTTGGTCGTAAAATAAAAAGGACCAAGTAAAGTCAGCCAAGTGTTCGTCAGGGACACCCTTCTTTTTTCCATTATCGGCCGAGGATGCCCATGTGTTATGCACGCCCCAATTCTGCCTTCGCTATGCTTCCGACACGCCCCTGTGAACTTTGGTCGTCCCTGCGACGGAAATCAGTTGAGGACGCCCAAAATCGGCTTTCGATTATGCCGATTTGGGCGACCCTGGGAGAAGGACGCCCATCTTCCGATTTGTGTCGAAAGATGGGTGCCTTTCTATTTCAAAAATAAGCCTGATTGTGTTTTTATGCATACCAATGTAAAGAGAATTAAAGCAGTCCATTTGTCCTGGTACCAGGGCCAGGATCACTGTTGCAAAGCTAGCTCTTGAGAGCATAGGTGGTTGGTGGTTTAGCTGTTTAGGGAGGCTAAAATGAATGGGGCTGGGGGACAGGGCCTGAGTTTAGAAATATGTTTCATTCGCCAAAGAATAAACTTGCAAAAAATTAAACAGTGTAAACTTCAATAGATATATATATATATATATAAGTCTCTTAGGCAATTGAATTAAAACAGATCGAAAAACAAGTGTTCATAGATGATGTCTACACCTCAGAGAGGCATGCAGCCATTCTTCCTCTCGTTTCTCTTACACATCCCACTTGCCCTCAGCGAACACACCTTATGGAAACAATGTAACTGTTTTTAGAGATCCCTCAACAGGGCAGTGTCTCATAATTTAAACCCTAAAACTCTGCCTGATGTTATTACAAACTAAAATTATATTGAAGTTTAGATGTCACCTCATTAAGGCCAACACACAGTTCTTCCACTACAAAACACTATACAAAAACTTAGGCAAAAAGATACTTTGAACCTTACCATACCATAATAGCACTAACTCCCAGGATACGAAGAGCTACAACCTCATGTGTGAAAAGGCAGCACTATAAAGATTATACTGGACCCTAAATCACCAATACACTACCTAGTGAAAAACAAAAAGCCAAACAAACAGGACTGGAACAAGATCTCTATGCAGATACTACATGCTTGCAGAATACCGCACCTTGGTCACACATGAAAAACACATGAACAAATAGGACACAAAGGACCAGAGATCAACAAGAGATATGAAGGCAAAAAACTGAGCTGGAAACCTCATGAAGTCAGACTTAACATACAGCAATACTGGAGAAATTTGAAACTGACATGCAAAATATCAAAGATGTGCATTTCCAAAAGTTGACATATTCCAGGTAACAATTTCAGAATAAAATACTTTTTTCTACCTTTGTTGTCTGAGCATTTATTTTTCTATTTGCTTTGGTCTCTGTGTCTCTTTTCTGCATTTCTCAGGTTTTTTTTTTCTTGTCTCCCATCTAGCATCTCCCCTCTTTGTCCCTGTCCCTGTCCCTATCCTTCCTCCAGGTTCAGCATCTTCCCTCTCATTGTCCAGATCCAGCCCTTATAGTCTTCATTTCCCCTCTGTGTCTCTGTCTTGCCCTGTCCTGCATTTCGTCCTCTGGCTCCCTGTCCCTCCCCCTGTGATCAGCATTGCCCCTCTGTTTCTCTATCCTTCCTCCTGAGATCAGCATTGCATCTCTGTGTCCCTCTCCCCCCCTACTCATGTCAAGCATAGCCCCGCTGTATCCTATCCCTTCTCCCTTATACCTAGCATCTCTTCTCTCTCTCCCTGGCCCTCCCCTCTCTCTTCCGAAAAGCAGCCATTTATTACATCTAGGAATTTTATCTCCCTGTTCTATCCTGGTGGACGATAGTACAGCCCTAAAAGAATACTCCTTCTCCTCACACATGGAGTTGCAAAAATCATTTTCTTTTCTGTACAGTAGTTTTGTTGAGGTCTGGAAAATTATAATTTTCATTCCCTCGAATATTATTGGTGCTTTGATCCTGGTTTTTGAAGGACTTGTGGATATCAATATTTTGATAATGGAAGGTCTGAGGAATTGCTGTTTCTGTGGGTACAAATATGGAACTCAGTGAGCCCATTGCATTTCAAGTGGTTTTTCAAAATTGATGTCCAGTAATTTCAGAAGCAGAATTTTGAAGGAAACAATTGGGTCTGAGCCCTCTGTACCTTCTTTGATGTCCAGTATTCTTAAGTTGTTTCTTCTGCACTTATTACTTAAATCCTCTAGGTTCTTGTTAATATTATTGATGCCCCGATTTTATGCTGCATTTGGTTTCCAATGTGTTTAATTGGATTTGAGTTTGGGATACCTGATTCTTAACTTCTATGAGGTTCTGTTTAAGATCAGTTAGAGTTCTATGATGGTCTTGAAGAATCCCTTTCATAGAGATGATTTCATCCATTATGGATTGCAAGGTGATCTCATTTCTTTGCAGGTCGCCATTTTACTTGAGCTGTGTTGTTCATGTTTCTGGCATTTTGAAGCAGGTTGCAGCATTGAACCAGGTTCCGATTTTTGATTCTCAGGTGACTTATGTAGTCTATATTTTGTTTAGGTAATTCTTTTATATCTGATGATGTTTTCTAAATGAAGAAATACATGATTCTAAGATTGTTTGGGAACAGGAGCTCACTAGTGCCCCCCAAATTAAACTATTTTAACTTGTTCTCTTCTTACTCATGTAAAACCGTATAGGGGTCCTTTTAGTAAGCTGCGACAAAAAGTGGCCTTAGTGCCTCCTTGTGTGAGATTTTCCTGCATCCTGAGGCCATTTTTGCTGCAGCTATAAAATGGCTGATTTTGCAAATTAAACTAGCAATGAAACATGATATTTAAGATTCTATGATTTTATTTAAATTGTAAGCTACCTGTGGTGTCCAGTTCACTTTTGCCCTAGGTGAGGTGAGGAGGATCTATAAAAATGCTTCTTGTACTGATCTTAAAACTTGTTTTAAATTGCATTTCTAAAGTCTCTCTTTTAAATATCTGTGCTGACCATTGGTGGTATTTCCTCCCTTGATTTAGCCCCCCTTTTTTTGTTGTCCTTGCCCTTTCCTCTCTCCCTTGGTATTATATGCTTGTCTTGAGTGAATGCTTTTTCTTTATATCGAGATTATAGTTCTTTTCTATTGAATGATTTTTAATTTGTAAACCGCCTGGATCTGCGAGTTAGGTAAAGCGGTATAGAAAGTCCAAATAAACTTAAACATAAACAAACAGAGACATAGAGCTTTAGCTATTACCTGTGAGGCAATTGGAAACCAGCGTAGGATCTTTAAAACCAGAAATATGCGCGCTCTAAATTTTGTTCTAGATAGGGGCTTTCATAGTTTGTGAAAGAACCATGGGATCATGAATATCCAGAGAGTGGAGAGAAAATCAGGTGAACTTCTCAGACCAAAGATGTTTAAGAAAACCCATAAGATCAATTATGGGTGGATAATATTGTGTGATGGGCAAGACAGACCTAGAGGGGAGGTCTTTGGGAAAAGGCACCCGAAAGCCAGATATTTCCCAGAGAGCTTGAGGGACTACAGTTCCCAGTTTCCCCGGAATAGGTCACATGACTCCTTTAGTGAGGGTAGCCCTCACTACAATTCCCAAGTCCCTGAGGGTAAATCCTGTGACCCTTTTAGGCAGGTTAATCTTAAGGAATATCAGCTGCACAGAAGGGGAGAAGGCGAGGAATCGATGGAGTGGTTGCCTGTTGAAGGGGTTTCAGGAGTTCAAGGTGAGGTTGCAACACCTCAGCCAGAACCAATGGACATTTCCACCCTTGCAAAGGTAAAAAGAGAGGAGCCTAAGGGCCTGATAACAACCTTGCTTGCTAATTTCATACAGAGATGGAGGAAGGCTCCCGGGGGAAAAAGCCTTGAAGGTATGAACGCGGGAATCTGATCCTGGGAGTGACTACAAGCATTTGAGCTTGTTTTGAAGTGTGTTGGGGACATGGCATTCCACTCAAGCCTGACCCAGGAGGGTGGGTACCAGATGTTCAGTGGCTGGTATATGTAAGGTGGGGGTCCCCTGAGCCTCAGAACGTTAACTGAGATGAGGGTACAAAAGGCTTGAGTTTACAGGAAATAAAAGAGTAGTGAATGAACTTTGGGGGTGGGGGGGGGGGGGCGGTGAATGAACTTTCTTTAAAAGACTGTGTTAACTCTGTGGGAAAACCTGAAATATAAAGGATTCATATGCAGCTAGTTATAGGGAGCTTTATTGGGCGCCTTTGATAAAACAAAGGCCTTAAGTGGGCACCCTAGGTGAACTTGGCTGTTAAATGCCCTGAACCAGTGAAGGAAGGATCCTGCAACCATAAGACTTTGTGTTTATTAACTACTATGATTTCAAGTTATTAAAGGAGGTTATATAGAAAACCTAAAAAGGAGTCCTTGGACTTATAAGTAATTAAATACACTCAAGCCGCACCACAGTGTGACAATTGGCATTGCTGCAGTATATATTTATTGTTATGGTGAAGGGATAAAAGAAATGGGTGGTGGCTGGGGGAGATATATACTTATTAGGAACATAATTTCATTATTTTGCAATATGAGTCTTATAAAGACAGGGTCCTGTTTACTAAGGTGTGTTAGCATTTTTAACACGCCTACAATTAGCACGTTCACTAACCGTGTAGGCACCTATAGGGATATTGTAGACACGTACACAGTTAATGCGCATACATGATTAACGCATAATAAAAATGCTAACGCGCCTATAACGCAGCTTAGTAAACAGGGCCCTTAGGAATTAAAAATTTAAATTAATGAAATTTGATGTAATTGAATTCATTAACAAATTAATTAGCAAAAAGGGGTAAACAAAATAAGAAGGGATAACTGGGAAGAGATGTTGAGGTTTAGTAAGGCATCCAAATTAGAGCAGAAAGAATAGTGACTTCAAAGGGTATATATATGTATATATATATTTTTTAAGGTTCGGGGGAGAGCAAAAGAGCACGAGAAAGTCAGGAAAATTGGTAAGCTCCGGGCTGAGGAGAATTGATGGGCAGCAAGGAGGAAAGCTAGTTAAGGGAACTTGGCGCATCCAGGTAAGAGAAAGGTGCTCTGATTGAGGAATTCTCCAGTGAATGGAGTAAGGGAAGTCACAGTGGGTATTTTTCATCTCTAGAAAGATAAAAAGATAGCTACAAACTGCAATCCAGGGCAAGAAAGTCCTCCAAAGTTCAACTGGTCATAGGCTAAAAGCTGACTGAAACAGATGTGTTTTCAGCATAACTTTAAATTTAGAGGAAGCATCTTCAGTAAGGGCCCAACAACATTAACCAACAATTTCCAAAATGTGTTCAAAGGTACCTCTCGAACTGAGGGCACCTCTAATAATTGCTGTTGACTAGAATGCAAGGTTCTGGAAAGGGCATAGGGTAGCAATAAAGAAAACAAAAAAGTAGAGGAACCTGAGTGCAATATCTTAAAAATCAAAAGCAAAATTTTATAGACAAGTCAAGATTCTACTGGAAGCTGATGTTCGCACCTCAGTAAAGGCATCACATGATCAAATTTGCAAGCATTGTGCAATAATTTAACTGCAACATTTTATACCAGCTGTAATCGCTTGACCCCCCTCTGTGTAATGCCTCTCAGCAAAGCACTACAATAATCAATACTTAGCTTTCATTTAAAGTATTCCTCAGAATATGTTAATGACACGATTGCGTTTCGAGCAGTGCTCTGCGTCAGGGTGAGGACATTCTTATCCCAAAGTATTCAATCCTTTGGCAGGGCTGTTGACACTACTGGAGACTCGAGTTATCAGAATCTCCAAATGCTGAGGTTATAAAGGTCCAGAAAAAAAAAGAAAATAAGAGCCTTATGCACATTGGAATTTTTTTTGAGAATTCATTTTATAATATGGACATTCCTCTGCTGCCACAAAGACATTCACGTCCCTTGTTTTATCCCGTTCCTAGTTTGGATGTTTCATTTTGTAAAATGGATGTTCATCTTGGATGTTACCAGCACTTGGATGCCCATTTCTCATGTATTTTAGAACAGTATGCATGTGGGCAGATCTTGTTCCAAAATAGATGGATGCCCATTTATGACATACATATGTGACATACGGATTAGGACATCCTTTCTCAAATGCCCTTTGAGGCATATTTTCAAAGCACTTTGGGAGGCTAAGTTCCATAGGTTTCTATGGAACTTTGGGAGGCTAAGTGCTTTGAAAATATGCCTCTTTGTGTACTAACAATTAACACAAACAAAGCATAAATGTTTTAAAATAATTTTAATGCTAAGCTAAAGGTGGGGGGGGGGGGGGAGGATACTTTAGAGAGGTGGAAGAGATTATTTGTTGCTGGCCTAGATTATAAAAATAATGGAAAATATTGTCTGTTCATGGATATGAAAAGTGTCCCATGAAGATTTTGTCACTGTCATTTGTATTTTAAGTTAAAATGTCATTTTTTTTGCTAGTTTGTGAGTCTAACTTTAAAATAATGGACACAGCTTTGTTAAAATCACTTTAAAATGTTGTACTAATTATGCTGAATATAATGCATTAATTATAATAGTACCAGTATATTTGATCTACATTTTTAAAAGTAAAAGATGGCATTTTAGGTCACTTTAAAAACTGTCAACTGATAATGACTTGGAAGGTATTGGTTGCCAGTAAACAAGCCAAAGCATATGCGCAAAATACCCATGATTACTCGATGATAAATCATTTTAATGATCATATTCAAAATTGTGAAATGAAAGTTGCACTGATGCGGAAAATAACAAAGGCTCATCAGATCTGGCACCCATATGTGCATCACTACTGGCGCTCCTACCATTACTATTCCACTGCTTTTCCTTTATCCTGTCCTGCTTCAACAAAGACCATCTCCTGGTCAGGCTAAGAAACTAGCTTGCCTTTTAAGTTATGGACCGTGCTGCCTGTTTTACATTTCAGTGCACATTATTAGAAAAACAACATAACAATATTTTCTTTGCAGTACTTGTGAAATTAAAGGTCAAACAGTTGTGTTGGGAAAACTAGCACAGAAGCTCTAACCAACAGACATTTTAAAGTCTGCCTGTGATACACAGATGAAGCCCCAGGTGTCCCAGTTGTAAGGACACAGGGTGAGCACAGTTTGTCATAAGCAGACAGAATTGGTTCTTTTAATCTCTTCCATACCTTTATATGAAGGGGTTTTTTTTAGCCCTAACTACCCCACGTAAAACAGTACAAATATCTGAAAATCAAAAAGAACAGACGTTAAGAAACATAATTAGCATGGCTTGTCCCTAATGACATGAAGCTAAATGACATTTAAATTTGACATACTGGATATCTTTTAATTTTGGGACTCCCTGTTTGGTTTCCATTATCCTGTGCTCTAAAAAAAATTGTGACTCACCAGTAGGAAGGCCTTTATGTCATCTTGTAAAGCTGATGTTGATGTCACTTTTCATTAGACTGGCAAAGGTTAGTTAGATAAGGCAGTCTAAAAACCTCAATAAGAACAACAGCATGAAAAAGTGTGTTAAGTATGTCTTCTGCCTACTAATCATGAACAGCATCACCCTGTTCAACTTAAACTACAGGAATTCCAAGGTCACCGCCAAACCTGTCTGATTACAGTTTTCTAATAAGATGAATAGACTACACTTGTATTGTCTCTAAATTTACAGACTATTAGGCAAACCAGAATCAAGTGAATTTACAGAATGTAACATGTCTCTGCATATCATTGGCATTTCTGATTAATATTTTATTCAGATTAATGCAGATTTACAGATGTTCCTTAGGAAGAGAGTTGTGCTGGCAGTACACCTGTTTGAATAGTTTTCCTTGAAAAAAAAAATCATGTTTGTTCCTTAGTAAGGATGAGAATCTTATTACACTTCTGCTGTTTGAATATTATTACTTTTATTCAAGTCGATATTTAAAATGTACATTAATTAAGATGCAGGAATTATGCCTTGCTTCATATAATGAAAAAAAGAGAGAATTTAAAATGAAGTAGCATCATTGTGTTCATTTGTAAATAACATATTGCAGCCAACTGTTTCTTAATTGCCCAGACTGTTGATAAATAATCCAGTCCTGCTGCTCTCCACAGACAATTTGCTTTGGATCAGACTAGGCAATTCAAATAACACTAATTATTTATGATTTTATGATGTTAAAAATGAATATTAAATGAAACAAAATTCCCAAGGATTACTCAAGAGGCAGCTAAGTACATAACATTTTGTACAGATGGTTGGAAGGAACAACTTTGCTCCATCACCGCATCGTATCCTTGAAGGATTTCAACTGAAGAAAGCACAGCTTTGAATTTTTCATTAAACCAGACGTCTTGAAATATGAATTCCTTTTATGTTTCTGTGAGTTTTGGCTAAAAGAACCCCAGTGAATAAATCATATAATACTGTGTGTCACCAGCACTTGTGAATATTTCTGCTTTGTTATTCTATTCTCAGTAGAGCACCATTGATTATCAAACTCAGCGGAGAGCATTTTATGATCATATATCTCCATTAGCTCCTAGTTTGACTACCATAGATTTTTCTGGTTAAGCCTGCATTATGTATTAGCAGGCCTGCTTCTTCAATACAAAGTTTGATTTTTTTTTTCTCTCTATGCATACAACTCTTATTATTTATTATGTATAAGGATTCTTATCTTTTATATGTAAAAATAGGAGGCATGTCTTTGGGAAACTGAAATATATGCTTTTTTTTTTTTTTTACAGGCAGCATATTTTAATGCAAAGATGAATTTCTTCAATGAAATGGCTGTCAGGGTAAATATTTCTTCACTTGTTAAACAAATGAAAAGTCAATTGTGATCTGAATTTGCTGTTAATAAAATGAGCAAGGCAGTGTAATATAAATGTGATTAATATTCTGATGGCAGACCACAAAAACTGTATTTTGGTTAAAAATTGAAAGTTTTACTCTTCTTGTTAAGAATACATAATTGAAGTTGTGCTTTAATCCTACTATCTGGTTGGATCAAAATTTGTAGAGAATATGATTCTAAGAAGAGCATAGGGAGGGAAAACTTATAGAGCATGTTTTCTTCTTAAAATGATCACATGTAAGCTAAACAGAATTTAAAAAAAAAAAAATCAATTGTATATGGTCTGAGAAAATGTTGCAAAGCCTCTTGACCCTCATTGTTCCTGTAGACATTGCCAGTGGCTCAGGTACCATCGGCATTTAAAAAGGAGATACAACACAGCTTTTAAACTGGAGACTGGGGGAAGGCCGACAGTCGCTCAAAAGCGCATGGTTCAGAATAAGGTATCCTTTAAAGATATCAGCAAAACAGGGAAGATAGGGTATCCTGATAGTGAAGTTGCAAAAAAGACCATAGTAGATCAGGTGTCCTTAAATAAAAATAAAAATCAGACAAAAGATTGCAAATTAATACTGTCAAGTATTGATGTAAAGAGGAACAACAAATGTAGTTCGAAATGTCTATATGTGAATGCCAGAAGCCTAAGAAATAAAATGGGAGAATATATTGCACTAAATGAAAAATTAGATATAATAGGCATCTCTGAGACCTGGTGGAAGGAACCAGTGGGACACTGTCATACCGGGGTACAAATTATATCATAGTGATAGGGTGGTTCAAATTGTTGGAGGGGTAGCATTGTATATTAAGGAGGGCCTTGAATCAAATAGATTGAAAATTCTGCAGGAAACAAAACACATCTTGGAATCCCTATAGATTGAAATTTCATGCTTAAAGTGGAAATGGATAGTGATAGGAGTGTACTACCATCCGCCTGGCCAGGATGAACAGAAATGTTATTGGAAATTAAGGAGGCTAACAAACTGGGCAACATGATAATAATGGGTGATTTCAATTACCCTAATGTATGTTAAGGATTAGTAGAATATATATCCAAAATCAATTAAACCTTTCTACTATTTAGAACCCTGTATTGCAGGTGTGGATTCACGTATATTTATGAAAAATACGTGGAGAAAAAAAGACTTCAGAAACCACAGGAAAAATTCTCTTTAAAGCAATAACTTTCAAAGTTAAGAGAACTCCTTTCATCTATCACTAGTCTTCACAAAAAAAACTCCACTCTTCTTATTCATAAAATACTTGTGCATACACCTTTGACAATACAAAAAGGTAGAGGCTATTTATCACGCCACAATTCCGGTGAATTAATTCAAAATATTACTTAGCTTGCATCTTCTGAATATCAATTCTTTTCCATGATGTCCAGTAATCAAACGCCCAACAGGAGAACCCTGTTTCGCCACAACTGGGCTATTTCAAGGGCTGGTATTTTAAATCATCAAGCTTCAAACTTTCACCCCTGTATTGCCTCTTATTGGCGTCTTTAAACTTCGAATGGCTTCTTCCCCATATATACAATGCACACACCAACGTCATTTCCCCTCACGTCATTTCCTCCATGACGTCAATATTATTCCGAGATACCTCGCGCTTTGCACCAGGAAAAATTCTTCACAAAAAAGCTTTCCACTCTATTGATATGTTCAAACCCTTAGGAATCACGGTTTGCAATGCATAAATCCATCGTTGTTCTTTTTGTCTTAATAATTTCCTCACATCTCCTCTACGCTCAGTTGTATAAATTTGTTCCAAAACAATGCATCGTAATTCTGCAAATTCATGATGTTTCAATAAACAATGAGACACCAAAGGTTCATATGTTTTTTTAGCTTGTATACAATGACGATGCTCAATTAATCTTGTCTTCAACATGCGTGACGTTTGTCCCACATAATACAGATCACAAGGACATTTCAAAAGATAGATCACGTTCTTAGATTGACAGTCAGTGATAGCTTTTAATCTAAATCTTCTACTTGTGTGGACATCCTCGAATACATCCGAGTTCATCATATTTGAGCATACTGTACAATGGCCACAAACGCCATGATGTCCCATAATCATGTCGCTAGTACTACGTCTATTCCACGTGTCAGCTCTACACAATACATCATTTAAATTACTCTGTCTTTGATAAGCAAACATGATTTTAAGATCACGGAAACAAGGATAAATCTTCAGCATGGCCATATGTTTTTTGATAATTTTCACCATTTTATTTGAATGTGCATTATATTTCATTACAAATGTGACCATTTCATCTCGCTCCTCTTTATCCTTCAAAGGGTTTAATAGCCATTCTCTATGATTGAAAGAAGCACGTTTCCTCGCTTTTTTTACTAATTTTTCAGGATATCCTCTTTCTTCTAACTTCTGTTGAAGGTAAGATGTCTGATGGAAGTACATGTCAGTGGAGGAACAAATTCTACGATACCGCAAAAATTGGGCAAAAGGAATATTCGTTTTGCAGTGACTAGGGTGCATGCTTTGAAAATGCAACGTAGTGTTGCGATCAGTAGCTTTCACATATACCTGATGTTTCCCATTTATTTCTAACCTTAGTTAATTGTACATCTAAAAACGAGATGTCTACATAACTACTGCAATATTCAAATTTAATATAGGCATGACATCCATTTAAATATGTCACAAAAGCTTGTAATTGCATAGGTGTACCTTCCCATAACATAAAAATATTGTCTATATACCTCCACCAACTTTTGATCAAACTCTTCCATGTTGATTCATAAACCCATTGACATTCATAGGATTCCATGAATAAATTCGCGATCGTAGGGGAACATGCTGCTCCCATCGAAACTCCCGTTTTTTGTATGTAATATTTTTTATTGAACGTAAAATAATTTTCTGTCAACGTGATCTTAATCAAGTGCAATACAAAATCAGTGGGAACCAGATGAGGACGTGCCCTACTCTCCAAAATCCGTTCCAGCATCTGGATAGCCTCATTTTGAGGGATTGAAGTGTACAGCGCCACCACATCTAAAGTCACTAGCATCGTGGTATTACTTATTTCTGCTTTTTTCATTTCGAATAAATGCAAAAAATGAGAACCATCTTGTATATAAGATTTAATGTTCTGTAAAAATGGTTACAGTATCTTATCTATGTATTGAGCAGGACGTTCGAGCAACGAACCTCTCGCTGCCACAATAGGGCGGCCTGGGGGATTCCTTGCATTTTTGTGAATTTTAGGGAGAGTGTAAAATACAGGGATTTTAAAACCTTGAAAATCTAAGAAAGAATATTCTTTTTTAGTCAAAAACCCTTCACTCCTTCCTTCTTTTATAAGATCTTGTAAATGTTGTTGAATCTGGTCCGACGGGTCTACGTCCATTTCCAAATATGTATCCTCATTTGTTAATTGGCGATATATCTCCCCCATGTAATCTGTTGTGTTCTGAATACATATTTGGAAATGGACGTAGACCCGTCGGACCAGATACAACAACATTTACAAGATCTTATAAAAGAAGGAAGGAGTGAAGGGTTTTTGACTAAAAAAGAATATTCTTTCTTAGATTTTCAAGGTTTTAAAATCCCTGTATTTTACACTCTCCCTAAAATTCACAAAAATGCAAGGAATACCCCAGGCCGCCCTATTGTGGCGGCGAGAGGTTCGTTGCTCGAACGTCCTGCTCAATACATAGATAAGATACTGCAACCATTTTTACAGAACATTAAATCTTATATACAAGATGGTTCTCATTTTTTGCGTTTATTCGAAATGAAAAAAGCAGAAATAAGTAATACCACGATGCTAGTGACTTTAGATGTGGTGGCGCTGTACACTTCAATCCCTCAAAATGAGGCTATCCAGATGCTGGAACGGATTTTGGAGAGTAGGGCACGTCCTCATCTGGTTCCCACTGATTTTGTATTGCACTTGATTAAGATCACGTTGACAGAAAATTATTTTACGTTCAATAAAAAATATTACATACAAAAAACGGGAGTTTCGATGGGAGCAGCATGTTCCCCTACGATCGCGAATTTATTCATGGAATCCTATGAATGTCAATGGGTTATGAATCACATGGAAGAGTTTGATCAAAAGTTGGTGGAGGTATATAGACAATATTTTTATGTTATGGGAAGGTACACCTATGCAATTACAAGCTTTTGTGACATATTTAAATGGATGTCATGCCTATATTAAATTTGAATATTGCAGTAGTTATGTAGACATCTCGTTTTTAGATGTACAATTAACTAAGATTAGAAATAAATGGGAAACATCGGTATATGTGAAAGCTACTGATCGCAACACTACGTTGCATTTTCAAAGCATGCACCCTAGTCACTGCAAAACGAATATTCCTTTTGCCCAATTTTTGCGGTATCGTAGAATTTGTTCCTCCACTGACATGTACTTCCATCAGACATCTTACCTTCAACAGAAGTTAGAAGAAAGAGGATATCCTGAAAAATTAGTAAAAAAAAGTGAGGAAACGTGCTTCTTTCAATCATAGAGAATGGCTATTAAACCCTTTGAAGGATAAAGAGGAGCGAGATGAAATGGTCACATTTGTAATGAAATATAATGCACATTCAAATAAAATGGTGAAAATTATCAAAAAACATATGGCCATGCTGAAGATTTATCCTTGTTTCCGTGATCTTAAAATCATGTTTGCTTATCAAAGACAGAGTAATTTAAATGATGTATTGTGTAGAGCTGACACGTGGAATAGACGTAGTACTAGCGACATGATTATGGGACATCATGGCGTTTGTGGCCATTGTACAGTATGCTCAAATATGATGAACCTCGGATGTATTCGAGGATGTCCACACAAGTAGAAGATTTAGATTAAAAGCTATCACTGACTGTCAATCTAAGAACGTGATCTATCTTTTGAAATGTCCTTGTGATCTGTATTATGTGGGACAAACGTCACGCATGTTGAAGACAAGATTAATTGAGCATCGTCATTGTATACAAGCTAAAAAAAACATATGAACCTTTGGTGTCTCATTGTTTATTGAAACATCATGAATTTGCAGAATTACGATGCATTGTTTTGGAACAAATTTATACAACTGAGCGTAGAGGAGATGTGAGGAAATTATTAAGACAAAAAGAACAACGATGGATTTATGCATTGCAAACCGTGATTCCTAAGGGTTTGAACATATCAATAGAGTGGAAAGCTTTTTTGTGAAGAATTTTTCCTGGTGCAAAGCGCGAGGTATCCCGGAATAATATTGACGTCATGGAGGAAATGACGTGAGGGGAAATGACGTTGGTGTGTGCATTGTATATATGGGGAAGAAGCCATTCGAAGTTTAAAGATGCCAATAAGAGGCAATACAGGGGTGAAAGTTTGAAGCTTGAAGATTTAAAATACCAGCCCTTGAAATAGCCCGGTTGTGGCGAAACAGGGTTCTCCTGTTGGGCGTTTGATTACTGGACATCATGGAAAAGAATTGATATTCAGAAGATGCAAGCTAAGTAATATTTTGAATTAATTCACCGGAATTGTGGCGTGATAAATAGCCTCTACCTTTTTGTATTGTCAAAGGTGTATGCACAAGTATTTTATGAATAAGAAGAGTGGAGTTTTTTTTGTGAAGACTAGTGATTGATGAAAGGAATTCTCTTAACTTTGAAAGTTATTGCTTTAAAGAGAATTTTTCCTGTGGTTTCTGAAGTCTTCTTTTCTCCACGTATTTTTCATAAATATACGTGATTTCAATTACCCCAATATTGACTGGGTAAATGTAACATCAGGGCATGCTAGGGAGGTAAAATTCCTTGACGACATCAAAGACTGCTTTATGGAGCAGCAGGTACAGAAGCTGACGAGAGAAGGAAAAGTTCTAGACCTAGTCCTTAGTGAAGTGCATGATCTGGTGCAGGATGTAAAGGTGATGGGGCTGCTTGATAACAGTGATCATAATATGATCAGATTTGATATTAGCTTTGGAGTAAGTATAAACAGGAAATCCAATACGTTAGCGTTTAACTTTCAAAAGGAGACTATGATAAAATTAGAAAAACGGTGAAAATAAAATTAGTGGGGCAGCTGTGAGGGTCAAAAATTTACATCAGGCATGGATGCTGTTTAAAAATAATATCCTGGAAGCCCAGGCCAAATATATTTCTGGTATTAAAAAAGGAGGGAGAAAGACCACACGACAGCCGGCATGGCTAAAAAGTGAGGTGAAGGAAGCTATTAGAGCTAAAAGAAAATCCTTCAGTAAATGGAAGAAGGAACCGACTGAAAATAATAATAAGAAGCATAAGGAATGTCAGGTCAAATGCAAAGTGCTGATAAGGAAGGCAAAGAGGAACTTTGAAAAAAAGATTGTTTTGGAGGCAAAAACACATAGTAAAAAGTTTTTAGGTATATTAATAGCAAAATGCCGGCAAAAGAATTGGTTGGACCACTAGATGACCAAGGGGTAAAAGGGACAATTAGGGAAGGCAAAGCCATAGTGGAGAGATTAAATGAATTCTTTGCTCCGTTATTCTCTGAGGAAGATTTGGAAGAGATACCGGTTCCAGAAATGGTATTCAAAGATGATGAGTCGGAGAAACTGAATGAAATCTCTATAAATCTACAGGATATAATGGGGCAATTTGACAAATTGAAGAGCAGCAAATCTCCTGGACCGGATGGTATTCATCCCAGAGTACTGATAGAACTGAAAAATGAACTGGCGGACCTATTCTTAGTAATATGTAATTTCTCTTTAAAATCGAGTGTGGTACCAGAAGATTGGAGGGGTAGCTCATGTAACGCTGATATTTAAAAAAGGTTCCAGAGGGGATCTGGGAAATTATAGACTGGTGAGCCTGATATCGGTGCTGGACAAAATGGTAGAGACTATTAAAAAGAACAAAATTACAGAGCATATTCAAAAGCATGGATTAATGAGACAAAGCCAACATGGATTTAGTGATGGGAAATCTTGCCTCACCAATCTATTAAATTTCTTTGAAGGGGTGAACAAACATGTGGATAAAGGTGAGCCGGTTTGATATTGTGTATCTGGATTTTCAAAAGGCGTTTGGACAAAGTACCTCATGAAAGACTCCAGAAGAAATTGGAGAGTCATGGGATTGGAGGTAGTGTCCTATTGTGGATTTAAAACTGGTTTAAAGGATAGAAAACAGAGAGTACTACTACTACTACTATTATCATTTCTGTAGCGCTACAAGCTGCATAAATGGTCAGTATTCTCAATGGAGAAGGGTAGATAATGGGGTTCCCCAGCTGGGAAAGCTGCTTTTTAACATATTTATAAATGATCTAGAGATGGGAGCAACTAGTGAGGTAATTAAATTTGCTGACGACACAAAGTTATTCAAAGTTGTTAAATCACAAGAGCATTATGAAAAATTACTAGAGGACCTTATGAGACTTGGAGACTGGGTGTCTAAATGGCAGATGACATTTAATGTGAACAAGTGCAAAGTGACGCATGTGGGAAAGAGGAACCCGAACTATAACTATATAATGCAAAGTTCCACGTTATGAGTCACCGACCAAGAAAGGGATCTCAGTGGCGTCGTTGATGATACGAAACCCTCTGCTCAGTGTGCTGTGGCGGCTAAGAAAGCAATAGAATGTTAGGTATTATTAGGAAAGGAATGGAAAACAAAAGTGAGGACATTTATAATGCCTTTGTATCAGTCCATGGTGTGACCGCACCTCGATTATTGTGTTCAATTCTGGTCGCCGCATCTCAAAAAAGATATAGTGGAATTAGGAAATGTACAGAGAAGGGCGACGGAAGTGATAAAGGGGACGGGACAACTTCCCTATGAGGAGAGGCTGAAGAATCTATGGCTCTTCAGCTTGGAGAAAAGACGGCTCAGGGGAGATATGATAGAGGTCTATAAAATAATGAGTGGAGTGGAACGAGCAGATGTGACTCGTTTGTTTACTCTTTCCAAAAATACTAGGACTAGGGGGCATGCGATGAAGCTACAAAGCAGTAAATGTAATACGAATTGAAGAAAATATGTCTTCACTCAACGTGTAATTAAACTGTGGAATTCGTTGCCAGAGAATGTGATAAAGATGGTTAGCTTAGGGGGTTTAAAAAAGGTCTGCACAGCTTCCTAAAGGAAAAGTCCATAGACCATTATTAAATTGACTTGGGAAAAATCCACTGCTATTTCTGGGATAAGCAACATAAAATGTATTGAAATCTTTCAGGATCTTGCCAGGTATTTGTGACCTGGATTGGCCACTGTTGGAAACAGGATGCTGGGCTTGATGGACCTTTGATCTCCCAGTATGGCAATACTTATGTACTTATGCACTGGCTTTGTCCCCAATTTTTAGAAGAGAAGCAAGAGGCGTAGGCGTAGAGCATAAACTCACTGGTATTTTCTCAGCTGATATAATGTTATGCAGCCCTTACAATAGATAAGATTTAGGAGGGTCCGAAGTAGGCTGTGCCTTGTCACTTCACACTTCACTTCTGGCTTCTCAGGAGTATTGGTAGAGCTTAAGGGCACATGGACTTGTGTCATGAAAACAGGTAAGGGTGTGAAATACAGAGGGCGAGGTGAAGTACAGAGGGTGATGAGAACAGAGCTGGCAAGCTATCCATTTCCAGAAGGGAAATATGAGGGAAGTCCAAGATTTTTGGCAACCTTATCCTGATACACTGTGGGACTTGCAGTACAGAATTAAATGGGTAAAAGCAGGGACTACAAATAACACACAACTCTGGGATATCAGTTCAAAGGGATTACTGTCTAAAAAATCTCCTTCCTGGAACTTGGCAATATGGAAGAGCATGGAGAAACCCTAAAAGAGGGAAATACAGAGGCCTTCTAAAACAATGAGGCAACAAGTTCTCTGGCTTGGGATTGAAGGCATACGCTGTTATAGGGAACTGAGAAGTTCTTTTACTAAAACTTAGCTTGAGTTATTTGCAGCAAGGCCCGTTTTATTCTTTTGAGCCCTGCAGCAGATAACTCGAGCTAAGCTTTAGTAAAAGACCCCTTGAGTGTTCTTCTTTAACACAAGCAGGAAGCAAGCAGCAGTATACCTTTAAAACTTGTTGACTGGACTCTGATTGGCCTGGAGTTAGAAATTACTCAATAGTGCTGACTGTTGCTTCATTCTTGGCCTGGAAGAAAGAGAGACAGATCACTTTGCTGAGGCTCAGTGAATTATATGTCTTGATCTTTCCAGGTACTGTTTAGACAGTATATAGATGTTTAGTTACTGTTATAATTGATCCATATTTCAGTTTCCTGTTACTGTTTGCCAATTGCACATTTTTTTGTCCACTGTTCCAAGTTCTGAGAATAAACACAATTGTTTGTTCTGCCTGTATGGACTGATAAAGAATCCTGGTGGTTTGTGTGTTGGGTCTGTGAGTGCTTTCTGGGAACTGTGGGACCACTGAGCTGTGCTGAAGATAGACCTTTTAAGGGACCGTGGGGTAACCCCAGGCAAGTGGCTAGGCGTTTCATGACAACCACCTTTCTGTGATACAACCAAAGCAGTTTACATATGACATTCAGGTACTTTCTCTGTCCCTAGTTGGCTCACAATCTAAGATTCTATTTGAGTCTGGGGCAATAGAAGGTTAAGAGGGATGATTTTTGTTCACTTTTAAACTGTGGTGTGGTTATGTCTGTGAATTGTCCTTGATTGTTCTCTAATTGCTACCTTCAATACAACAAGAAGGAATTTACCACCATCAACACACCTAATCTAAGTCTACCAGTCTCAGACACCCAAAAAATACTTGGAGTCAGCACACCTAACACTTGAGAATCATGCAAAAAACATAACTAAAAAGATGTTCCATTCAATGTGGAAACTAAAAAGAGTCAGACCATTTTTCCCAAGGAATGCCTTCCGCTACCTGGTACAATCACTGGTACTGAGTCATCTGGACTACTGTAATTCACTCTACGCCGGCTGCAAAGAGCAAATACTCAAAAAACTCCAGACAGCCCAGAACATGGCAGCCAGACTTATATTCGTCAAACCAAAATATGAAAGCGCAACACCCCCTTCGCGAAAAACTACACTGGCTCCCACTCAAAGAACGCATCACATTCAAACTCTGTACCTTGGTCCATAAAATCATCCATGGTGACGCCCCAGCCTACATGTCAGACCTAATAGAACTACCACCCAGAAATGCAAAAAAAATCATCCCGCACATTCCTCAATCTTCATCCTCCCAAATGTAAAGGCTTGAAATACAAATCAATGCATTGCATCAACCTTTTCCTATACAAGCACACAGCTCTGGAACATACTGCCACGTAACCTGAAAACGGTCCTACGAAATGACCAATTTCCGCAAACTCCTGAAAAACGTATCTCTTCGACAAAATATATCATAAAGAACAACACGCGTAACTCTACATTCTTTAAGATATCCAGGAATGTTCTTTAATGTCTTTTGCTTTCACACTATCATGCATCTAATGTCTATGGCTTTAACACTATCATGTATTTCACCATCATGTACCCAAAACTTGCTGTAAAACCAAGTGTACATTCTTTTCTATTTCCAGTATCTACGATGAATTGTAAGCCACATTGAGCCTGCAAAAAGGTGGGATAATGTGGGATACAAATGTAATAATAATAATAATAATAATTTGTTTCCTTTCCTTGTCATTCTCTGTCCTGTCATACATTGGTGTTCCTGATTTCTTTTCACTTTCTATATGTTTTTTTTTTCTTTTTTTGTAAATTGCCTTGATGTATGTTTTGGAAGGCAGTATATCAAGTTTAATAAACTATAAACCATAAGGCTCTTCATCCTAAGCCTGCTCATGCTCTAAGAAGCACATCCCAATATTAAATAAAAAACCACAACCAATCTTGCTGTCCCTCAGAATTCTTTACAAAAAATGCTTGTGCCTTTTCTAAGCCCTGGGTTGCATGGAGCTCCACTGTGGAGAATCTAGATGTAGATCCCCCATCTCCACGGCAAATTTCTTAGATAGATCCTTCACTCTGGTAATACTGTACAAGCAGGGTTTTTGTTAAAAGGTATTAGCAAAGATGGAAGCATGTGAAAAATCATGACATGTATTGAATGTTGAATGAAGACATGATACATAATAACTAACATAACAACTATCACTAAATTACAAAAATATATACTAAAACCAAGTGAAAATACAAAAAAATAATATTTAAATACTGCCAAAAAAAAAATCACGTGGGGCAAGGCTCTATACCCCCTATTCCCAAATGGCTTTAATGAGGACATGTAGCTCTTTTCTCACATCCAACACTTCCTCACACAAATACTGCTACTGTTGTTTGATAGTACCTTAGGCCTTGCAGGATATCGCGGCTAAGTAGCAGGGCCTTTATGAATGGTCAGGGCTTCTGGAGCAGCCTCCTCTCTCTCCTCCTTCTTCTCTGCCTCTTTTTTCTCCTGTTCCTCTTCCTCCTTCCAGGCCAGCTCAAGGGTATCTTATGCCCTAGGGAAATTTTCAGTTGTGTGCCACCCACCGTCAAGAGGCAGCACGTGGCTTGAGACTCAAGCCCCCCCCCCCCCCCCCAATGGTGCCCATTATCTTCTCCTTTCCTATCCTTCTCACCGTCTCCATTGTCTTTCTCTTTCTGTTTTCTACTCCCTTCTTACAGTGTCCAACATCTCTCTCTTTCCCAACTTCTCTCCCCCCTTGGGCTTTAGCATCTTCCTCTTCACCCTCCCCCCCCCGATGGTGTCCAGCATCTCTCTCGTCCTTCCTTCCATCCCTTCAATTACTTCCTGCCACAAAATGAGGCAGGAAGGAATTGGAGCTTACCTCCCTTCCTGTGGGACAAGACACAGCAGTAAACATCTATAGAAGATGCATCATGGCTGGTACACTTACCACTTACCTCTATTCAGGAAACCTACACTCCCCCATTTGATTGACTGCTTACCTGTCCTTTAGATTGTAAGCTCTTTTTAGCAGGGACTGTCCTTCCTCGTTTAAATTGTACAGCGCTGCGTAACCCTAGTAGTGCTTTAGAAATGTTAAGTAGTAGTACAAGGCCTTGAGCACCCACACATTCTCAAGGCCTGCTGGCTCCATTCCTTTCTGAACTTTCTGTTTCAGAAAAGGCAGAAGCCAGCCACAATGCATTTTCTATAGATGGTGATTACTGTGACACTTTTGTAGTGGAATGATGGTAAGATGCTGAACACCTCAGGGTGGAATGAGGGTTGGAGGGAGAAAAAAAGAGATGAATGCTAGACACCATGGTGGGGGGGGGGGGGGGGAGGAGAGAGATGCTGGAGACCAAGTGCCAGTGCTGCCCCCTAAATTGTATGAAGGCAGCAGAAAGATAGAGAGATCATTAGAAGGCAGTCAGCAGAGGGTGACTGACCACTCTCCCTGATATTCGTGCTAATGTAATATCCCCTGTCAATGAAACCATGCCCATCCTAAGAATAGTATAACCAGACCTCACTAGGTTTCTTGTGCAATGGCAACAAAGTCCTACTGTACTATTTGGATCAAATCTCACACACAAAATGTGGGGAGGTAGGCCATATGAAGCAGCATGCTTACCTCTCCAGGGCCCAGTGAATGTTTCTATAGTCCCATTCTCCTGAAAGATGAAAGGTGAAAAGGTGTCCTTTTCCTCCAAGAAAACAAGACTCCCTCCTTCTGCAGTCCACAAGGATTGATGACACCAAGAATTCTAGTTGTATGTGTAAATTTGGCATTAAGGTACAAATAGTGATTTTTCAAGCAGTCATTCGCGTAAGTGGAACATATCAAAAGCACAAAATGATTTTGATTTTCTATGCAAAGATTTGTTTGTGGAGAAGCATATTTTATGAAAGACACAATGAACACCAAGTATTTTATAAAATATTAGTTTACTTTTACATGGGATCCTTGAACACCCATTTTCCCACCTACAGATAAGTTCCACCCTTCCTAGATTCAGGGGTGGTTAACAAGCTGCGTTAGGGCACTAACCCCTTAATGCATGTTACAGAACTCTAACACTGGTTGCAGTGCTCTAACAAAACAGTTTGGTCACCCGTGAAACTAGTAATGAGGTGCAAAACATACAAATAAGCAGCTCATTACTATATAAATACAATAATATGGCTTACAGACATCACAAGTCATATTATAGCTAGTAAAATAATCCAAGGGCAGGCCTTTCCTGGGAAGAGGGTTACTGTCTTTGGGGGAGGGGAGGTCTTTTGTTGGGGGTTGGCCACTGGGGGGCCCCTTTGGGTTGGTAGGGGTCTAGTTGGGGCAGCAGTATGGGTGCATTGATTGGGGGAAGCCCAAGAGAGAGTTTCTCCTTGGAGGAGGGGGTGCCCACCCACTGCTATTACTAAAGGGTGCCAGCCCCCTTAAACAGAGTTGGCCAGTGGGGGTCCCTTTGGGTTAGGAGGGTCTAGTTGGGGCTGTAGTATGGGGACATTGATTGGGGAAGTCCAAGAGGGAGTTTCTCCTTGGAGGAGGGAATGCTCACCCACTGCTATTATTAATGGGTGCCAGCCTCCTTAAACATGTGACCTGAGAGCATTCGGCCACTGCTTGGTGGCCTGATGCATCCATGCCAATGGAATAACACCGCTGTGAGGTGGCTCGCAAGTAGTGTGTGGTAACGTGAATGAGGGTGGGCCCGGAGCCCAGGTAAGACAGTGCCACACAGCGGTTGCAGGTGAAAGAAAATACACTTTATTATAAGTATGAGGTAGGGGTCCTATTCCATTTACAGATAGGGGGAAGAAAATAAGCACAAAATATGTTCTTTAAATTTAAAACACAAAAAGGTTCTTAAATGTGGCAAGGTCTCCAGTGATCTGCTCTGCAGGGCCAGGGCGTACATTACGATTTTACAGCACAGCACAGCACTACCCTTGTCTCTGACCTGGTTCCCGAGAGTTACTAATATAGTCTCAAGCAATTACTTGAGTCCAAGTCTAAAGCTGCAAGATGCTCAGTTGAACTTGGCATACCTGACTGTACCAGCTGCAGATCACATGTAGAGGCAAATGCAGTTGGGCATCACTTTTCCCTCTGGGTCTCCTTAACCTAGCTATAGCCTCAACTTAAATACTTTCTGGACCGTACCCTCTTGGCTCCATCCCTGCTGTGTCACTTCCCACTTGGGCGGGACTGTGGGTTTTAAGGTAGCTCTGACAGTGTGAGGAGTGTTGTTAATGAAGAGGATCAACATCCTATAGACCCCTCACACAACGTTATGCATTTAGCATGGGAGTCAGCAAACTGTGGTACTAAGATACCACAGACTGGTGACCCCCATAGTAAATCAAACTGCTGAACTCTGCAGCATATCCTGAGGAAAGGCAATATACTCAGTTGATTTGCTGGAAAAAGTCTTCAAAAACTGAGCAATGCAGATCACAACTTATGATAAACATACTGTAAGCCATAGACAGCCAGATAAACATAGAGCAGGCGTAGGCAAAGAAAGAAGGAAAAATTATGAAAAGAACAGCGATGAGGGGAAAAAAAGGATTGTAAGGATAGAAGTGGATACAGAGAGCAGTGGGAATGATGAAGAGTGATATAGAATGACAGTCATAGAACAACTATGAAGCAAATCTCCAATAAGCACTTCTCCAAGCATTAGATCATAAAAGATGAATTCCTAGGTGTTAATACATGTTTTTTTAAGCAGTGCAAATGCCAGCGCTCAATTGTGTTAGCATCTTTGTGTAATGGCTCTTAGAAAATGCACAATATATGTGTATTTGAAAGGAATGCCCTGCACACTCCTCTGCAGATGTCTAAAATCCTGTCATGTCATATATATGCATTTAAAAAATGCCACATATTTATATGACATTTTGCATGTATGAGTTCACTACTTATAACTGTAAACACCTTTGGTTTATAAAATTTCCTCTTGAATTACTGTCCTTTTGTCAACAGGGGCTCAGAAAGTATGGACATCTATTGCAAAGCTTAAAGATTATTCTGTATCCTAATATTTAGGTCTCAGATCTTGCGAACTGTCCAACATGGGTCATTAATGGGGCATATTAGACTGGAGAAATACAGGGATTCTTTGTTATTATGGAATATATTACCACTAAACTTACATCTCAGTGAATCCCTGCTTACTTTACAAAAGTAGTTACAAATCTTTCTATTTCAACAGGCATTTTCATGATTGTATTATTTTTGTAATATTGTTTTTTGACCTGTAATATGTTTATTTTTTGTTGTTGTAAGTTGATTTTATTTTATATGTGAATTTGTAAGCTGCCTTGACTTGTAGATTGGTTAGTTGTAAGAACTTATAAAATAAATAAATAAAATAAAATAAATGAGCACTTCCTGAGGCCATGTGGTAGGAGCCTATTCTCTAATGGAACCTAGGTGCTTAGGTTCTCATATAAAATATTAGTGTAACCCCATATTGGTACACATGGAGGGGCATAATCAAAAGGGGCGCCCAAGTTTTCCTGAGGAGGTCCTCGCGGGACATCACGGCAAAGGGGCAGGGAAACCCGTATTATTGAAACAATATGGGCGTCCATCTTTCGTTTCGATAATATGGTCGGGGACGCCCAAATCGTGAAATTTAGGTTGACCTTAGAGATGGTCGTCCTTAGTTTCCATGTATGTGTTTTGGATGTTTGAAATAGTATCATAACATTTTTATGCCTATATTATGCAACTTTGGCTTTTATTGTTATTTTGGATTATTTCAAATCATCGCATCTTTATTTATCTTTTGTAACGATTTGTGATATCACATTTTTAGATTTTTATGGTTTTAATTGTTTTTTTTATTAAGTTCCAATTTTACAAAACAATGCTCTCATTTACATCTTATCATTCACAACATAATGCTGAACTTCTATGCCAACTCTTGCTATTATTCCCTCCCCCCTCCCCCCCCCCCCCCCCCCCCCCCCCGTATCATGGTGGTGCTATTGTCTGTTCATGTAAGTGTTCATATGGTTGCCACACTTTGTTAAAGGCTCCCATTCGCCCTCTTCTCATAGCTGTCAGTTTTGCCATCTGGTATAGGAAGTCCACTCGTTGCATGACCCTCCTCATCTCAGGCGGCTGTGGGTTTTTAAGTCTCTGGCTATAGCAAGTTTGGCTGCCACCAAATATTGTGTGGCTAGCTTGTGCTGAGGCCCTGTCGTTGAAGCCGGTTTGAAATGAAGAAGGCAATGCGCCGGCATGCAGGGGTAGGGGCATTGAAGAACTGTCATTATCTATGTAATCACTTTCTTCCAATAGTCTATTATCTTGGGGCATTCCCACCAAATGTGCATAAACGTGCCTCTAGCCCCACACTGTCGGCAGCAGTCTCCTGATGTCTCTGGGTATATTTGCTGTAATCTGTCTGGCGTATAGTACCACCAGTAGTAAATTTTAAATCCGCGATAGCCCCTTTTCCAGCACTCCCTTGAGAATGTACTCTGCAATACTCTTTCCCATCTATTAATATAAGTTCTTTGGGGATCTGTGCGCTGGAGTAGTGCTAGATATATGCGTGATACACTTCCCCTTCCCCCTCCTTTCCCCAGCGCTAATTCCAAAGATGTTTCCCCTAATTCCAGCTCTTCTCGGGCCTTGGTCTGCATGTAGTTACGTATACAACAGTAAAACACCTGATCTCTAGCCTGCAACCCATATTCCTCCTGTAGTTCTGTAAAGCTTATTATCTTGTCAGCATCCCACAGTTGGCCCAGCTTATGGAGCCCCACCCGTGCCCAGTATTTGAAGGTTATCTCAGTGGCCCCTAATGGAAAACCTGGCGCCCTGCAAATCCCTGTCTGATGGAAGTATGTGCGTTCCGGGAACCACTGTTTCCTAATTTGGAATCAGGTGAATAAAATGTGCCTAAGTCCAATGGGCATTCTTCGCCCTATATTCCTCAGTTCCTTACTTGGTATCCATAGGAGATCCCCCACCTCTCTCATCCCAAGCCAGGCCCTTTCCCAATGTAACCATTTTTTATTAACTGCTGGATGCCAATCGGCAAGGATTCTTAATTGGGCCGCCTGATAATATAAAAAGAAGTTGGGGACTCCCATCCCACCCCTCTCTTGTGGTTGAAACAGTATAGCACGCCTCACCCGTGGGGGCCTTTTCCTCCATATAAAAGCAAACATCTTTCTATTGAGGCGTGTAAAGAAACTCCGAGGGATAGGAATAGGGAGCGCCTTAAACAGATATAACAGTTTAGGCAGCATCATCATTTTAACGGCGCTAATGCAACCCTTCCATGAAATATTTAGACCTTCCCACCTATCAAGTTCAGCTATTAGCTCTGTTATTTTCATCGGGAAATTTGCCTCATAGAGATCCTCTACTTTAGGGGTGATCTGTATCCCCAGATACTTAATAGATTTTGTGGCCCACACAAACGGGAATGCCACCCTCATCTGCTCTATCTCATGGTCAGGTACTGTAATATTAAGTAGCTCTGTCTTATTAATATTCACCTTAAATCCCGACATTTCCCCATATTGTGTCATTAATTCTATAGCCCGCTGCACCGATGGTTCAGGGTTCGTCAATGTCATCAGCACATCATCAGCAAACAGCATTAGCTTATGTTCCCTCTTTCCTCGTACTACTCCTTTTACTCCTGTATCCGCTCTTATAATACAGGCCAGTGGTTCAATTGTTAGGGCAAACAATAGTGGTGAGACTGCACAGCCCTGTCTTGTACCTCTTTGGAGTTTAATAGGCTCTGAATAGGAACCATTGACTTTTAATACCGCCAATGGAGCCTGGTAAAGTAATTGCAGCCACTTCAGGTAGCAGCCCCCTATCCCGACTCTTTGTTGCATTGCAAATAAGAATGGCCATTCCACTCGGTCGAATGCTTTTTCTGCATCGACTGATAGCACTACGGCTGGCTCCCGCTCGTCTCTCATTTGTTGGAGTAAATGCAACAAACATCTAGTATTGTCAAAGGCCTGGCGCCCCGTTATAAAACCCACCTGATCTGGATGAATTAGTTTGGGCAGTACTATTTGCATCCTATTTGCTAAAATTTTTGTGAAAATTTTATAATCTACATTTAGGAGGGATATAGGCCTGTAGGACCCGCACTGCTGTGGGTCCTTCCCTGGCTTAAGCAATAGGGTCACCGCTGCCATTCTCCATGAGTATGGCAATTCTTGCGCTTGATCAAAGGTTTGAAAGAGCCGCAATAAGAGTGGTGCCAAATTATTAGCATACAGTTTATACAGTGGGGGAAATAAGTATTTGATCCCTTGCTGATTTTGTAAGTTTGCCCACTGACAAAGACATGAGCAGCCCATAATTGAAGGGTAGGTTATTGGTAACAGTGAGAGATAGCACATCACAAATTAAATCCGGAAAATCACATTGTGGAAAGTATATGAATTTATTTGCATTCTGCAGAGGGAAATAAGTATTTGATCCCCCACCAACCAGTAAGAGATCTGGCCCCTACAGACCAGGTAGATGCTCCAAATCAACTCGTTACCTGCATGACAGACAGCTGTCGGCAATGGTCACCTGTATGAAAGACACCTGTCCACAGACTCAGTGAATCAGTCAGACTCTAACCTCTACAAAATGGCCAAGAGCAAGGAGCTGTCTAAGGATGTCAGGGACAAGATCATACACCTGCACAAGGCTGGAATGGGCTACAAAACCATCAGTAAGACGCTGGGCGAGAAGGAGACAACTGTTGGTGCCATAGTAAGAAAATGGAAGAAGTACAAAATGACTGTCAATCGACAAAGATCTGGGGCTCCACGCAAAATCTCACCTCGTGGGGTATCCTTGATCATGAGGAAGGTTAGAAATCAGCCTACAACTACAAGGGGGGAACTTGTCAATGATCTCAAGGCAGCTGGGACCACTGTCACCACGAAAACCATTGGTAACACATTACGACATAACGGATTGCAATCCTGCAGTGCCCGCAAGGTCCCCCTGCTCCAGAAGGCACATGTGACGGCCCGTCTGAAGTTTGCCAGTGAACACCTGGATGATGCCGAGAGTGATTGGGAGAAGGTGCTGTGGTCAGATGAGACAAAAATTGAGCTCTTTGGCATGAACTCAACTCGCCGTGTTTGGAGGAAGAGAAATGCTGCCTATGACCCAAAGAACACCGTCCCCACTGTCAAGCATGGAGGTGGAAATGTTATGTTTTGGGGGTGTTTCTCTGCTAAGGGCACAGGACTACTTCACCGCATCAATGGGAGAATGGATGGGGCCATGTACCGTACAATTCTGAGTGACAACCTCCTTCCCTCCGCCAGGGCCTTAAAAATGGGTCGTGGCTGGGTCTTCCAGCACGACAATGACCCAAAACATACAGCCAAGGCAACAAAGGAGTGGCTCAGGAAGAAGCACATTAGGGTCATGGAGTGGCCTAGCCAGTCACCAGACCTTAATCCCATTGAAAACTTATGGAGGGAGCTGAAGCTGCGAGTTGCCAAGCGACAGCCCAGAACTCTTAATGATTTAGAGATGATCTGCAAAGAGGAGTGGACCAAAATTCCTCCTGACATGTGTGCAAACCTCATCATCAACTACAGAAGACGTCTGACCGCTGTGCTTGCCAACAAGGGTTTTGCCACCAAGTATTAGGTCTTGTTTGCCAGAGGGATTAAATACTTATTTCCCTCTGCAGAATGCAAATAAATTCATATACTTTCCACAATGTGATTTTCCGGATTTAATTTGTGATGTGCTATCTCTCACTGTTACCAATAACCTACCCTTCAATTATGGGCTGCTCATGTCTTTGTCAGTGGGCAAACTTACAAAATCAGCAAGGGATCAAATACTTATTTCCCCCACTGTATATCTTAGCGGGGAACCCATTGGGCCCAGGGGCCTTAGCCTGCGGAAGGGCTTTGATCGCATCCTTAATCTCCTCTAACCCTATAGGCGCCGATAGTTTATCCCTTTCCCCTGGCGTCAACTGGGGTAGCTCTATCCCCTGCAAAAATTCTTCTATATTATTAGGGGTTACCTCCACTTCAGATTTGTACAGACTCGTATAGAATTCATGAAAAGTAGCTTGAATGTCACCTGTCAGTGTTACAGTCTGGCCTTGTTGAGCTATAAGACTATGGATCTGATTACAAGTCACCTGCTTTTTCAGTTTATTCGCTAATAATCTACTCGCTTTATCACCCATCTCATAATATTCTTGTTGCACCAGTTGCAATTGGTGGGCCACCTCCGCCATCTGTAACTCATTTAGCTGTAATCTAGTTTTATGGAGCTCTGTCATTGCCTTCCCATCTCCCCACATTCTCTGGGTCGTTTAGCATTGCCTCATCTAGACGCCAATATCTTTGTCCCCCATCTACTCTCCCTATCCGTAACCTTAGGAGGACCGGGGCACGATCGGACCATGTGCGTATTCCTATATATGTCTGCTGCATAGCTTTGGCCACTACCCCATCCCCCAACCAAAAATCTATCCTAGAATAGGAGTTATGTGTTGCTGAGTAGAAGGTGAAATCTTTATCTTGCCTGTGCGTTGCTCTCCATAAATCTATTAAGCCCCATCGTTTCATAAAGCTGCTCAGAACCTCTCTGTCTTTCCTAGCATATGCTGCTTGCCCCGAGGAGTTGTCCATCAGAGGATCTATTGTCAGATTAAAATCTCCTCCCATCAATAGCTGACCTTGGACATGCTGTTGTAGTTTTTGCTCAATTCCCTCCAGAAATTCACCCTGTCCTTCATTAGGTGCGTATAGTGTGACAAATGTATACTGTGTGTTATATAGTGAGGTCACCACTAAAAGGAACCTGCCTGCCTTATCCGTTACTGTTTTGATAATTTCCCAGGGGAGTGTGTCCATAAATGCCATGAGCACACCCCCCTTTTTATGATTTTGACTACTTGCGGAGTGTATTACTATGGGATACCTCCTATGGACCAGCAATTTCTCATAACAATGTTTTAAATGTGTTTCCTGCAGCATAATTACATCGCCTTTCGTTCTTAACATTTCGGTAAACATTCGTTTGCGCTTTATTGGGTAATTAAGACCCTTAACAATCCAAGTTACACAATTGAACATTCACTATAATTGCCTCCCATGTATGCTATCCTAGTCAGCAACCACCAGATACTTAGATGATGACCCATCCCTCCTTCCCCTCCCCCCATTGCCAAAAAAGACATGTCCCAAAGCCCTCTTGAGGCATGTCTATTGCTGAGAGGAGTGACGTCTCCCATTTGTCCCTCAGCTTATTCCATAATTCCACCCCCGTGGTTTGGTTTGCTCACCATTTGTCTATTAAGCCGCTCATTCTTCTGACATGGTGCCCTGTTGCTCTTTTCATTTTCCTTTTGATGAGCTTAGTTGCTTCCCAGATATCTGTCTCCTTAGGCAACCACGGCCTTGCGATACTCTTTGCCATCTGGGCTTCTTATCGCGTGCTGCTTCCCCTTGTGCGTTGTGTCGAGGGTCATCTGTTGCCTCCCTTTGTTTCAGATACTTTTGCGCGTCCTCGAGCGATACCACTCTCCTCTGTTTCCCTTCACAAGAGAAGGTTAGCGCAAAGGGATATTGCCACTTATAAGGCACTCCGTCCTCTCTAAGTTGCGCTGTTAGCGGACGCAGCTCACCCCGGCGCTTCAGGGTTATGGCCGAGATATCTTGATATAGCTCAATCGGGTAGCTTTCCCAGAGCACGGGGCTCTCTAGTCTCGCCTTCTTCATCACTGCTTCTTTTATTTTGAAGTCTGTGAAGCAGGCCACTATATCTTTTGGCTGGTTTGGTCTCCTGGCGCCCAATGCGTGATGCGCATGCTCAAGGTGAATAGTAGCTTTATCATAAGGCTTGTCCTCTGTGGATAGAACTTGCGCTGCTATAGACTGCACTATTTCTTCACAGTTATTAAATTCCGGCGATTCGGGTACTCCATGAATTCGAATATTGGAGCGTCTGCTCCGGTTCTCCAAGTCCTCAATTTTATCCATGAGGTACTGGGCTTCTGTTTTTCGCTCAGTAAGCTGCTGTTCAACTGCCTTATTCACTTCTACTTGTTCTTCCTGGCCATTTTCAATCTCCATTACTCGGCTGTCCAGTTCTGATATTTCCCCTCTTAGCTCGATACTCAATTGGGCAAAGTCTTTGCGCATTTCCTTTAGTTCCGTTTTTATTTCTTGGAACCAAGTGCATATTTTTTCCCATACCTCGGGCTCTGCCTCGATCGATAGCTCGCCTCGTGTTGGTTCTGGGTCTTTCTGTGCTATTGTCGACGCATGGGCGCCATCTTCTTCCGCCACTGATCCATCAGTTTTTGCTTTTTGCTGGTAGGAAAAAACAGCTAAATCCGGCGTTTTAATTTTTGATTGCGACATCTTTCAGCTCGGCGTGCTTTCTCCTGCCGAACGCGGCGTTTTGTTTTAATTGTGTTTCAATGTCACTATTTATAAGTTTTGTATAAAATTTTTTGATGAATTTTTTGATGTGTTTCTATATTATATAATTTTTTCTTATTTTGTTTTAGACCCCTGAGGAAGGCCTTTTTGGCCGAAACACGGACCGTGTAGGGTCCCAATAAAACTATTTGGTGCTCTTACTATCTGTGGTCTTCAGTTTGGTCCTTTTGGTTTCTTCCGCCCTTCTTGTGGTTGCTTGTGCGCTTTGTGGGAGATTTGGACCCTCCTTTTGTTTGTCCCCGATTTTCAGCCATAATGGAAACCGAGGACGCCCATCTCAGAAACGACCAAATGCAAGCCCTTTGGTCATGGGAGGAGCCAGCATTCGTAGGGCACTGGTCCCTCTGACATGCCAAGACACCAACCGGGCACCCTAGGGGGCACTACAGTGGATTTCATAAATTGCTCCCAGGTGCAAAGCTCCCTTACCTTGGGTGCTGAGCCCGCCAACCCCTCCCAAAACCCACTTCCCACAACTGTACACCACTACCATAGCCCTAAGAGGTGAAGGGGGGGGCACCTACATGTGGGTAAAGTGGGTTTGTGGTGGGTTTTGAAGGGCTCACATTTACCACCACAAGTGTAACAGGTAGGGGAGGATGGGCCTAGGTCCACCTGCCTGAAGTGCACTGCACCCACTAAAACTGCTCCAGGGACCTGCATACTGCTGTCAGGGAGCTGGGTATGACATTTGAGGCTGGGAAAAATATTTTAAAAGTTTTTTTAGAGGGGGAGGGGGGAGGTCATCCCCGGTCATCTGGTCAGTTCGAGCACCTTTTTGAGGCTTGGTTGTAACAAAAAATGGACGAAGTAAAGTTGCCCAAGTGCTCGTCAGGGACACCCTTCTTTTTTCCATTATCGGTCAAGGACGCCCATGTGATAGGCACGCCCCAGTCCTGCCTTCGCTATGCTTCCGACACGCCCCTGTGAACTTTGGTCGTCCCCGTGACGGAAAGCAGTTGAGGACGCCCAAATTCGGCTTTCGATTATGCCGATTTGGGCGACCCTGGGAGAAGGACGCCCATCTCCCGATTTGTGTTGAAATATGGGCACCCTTCTCTTTCGAAAATAAGCCTGCTAATGTCTTGGCACCAGCATTTATGTCAGCCATAGAGCTTGCCACACTGTCCTCATTTGGGTTTCAGGGCTCTGTCCTCTCCTGGTTCTCCTCCTATCTCTCCCACCGCACCTTCAGAGTTCACTGTCATGGATCTTCCTCCACCCCCATCCCGCTATCTGTTGGTGTTCCCCAGGGATCTGTCCTTGGACCCCTTCTCTTCTCAATCTACACCTCTTCCCTGGGCTCCCTGATCTCATCTCATGGTTTCCAGTATCATCTCTATGCTGATGACACCCAGCTGTATCTCTCCACACCAGACATCACCGCGGAGACCCAGGCAAAGGTATCAGCCTGCTTATCCAACATTGCTGCCTGGATGTCCAACCGCCACCTGAAACTGAACATGTCCAAGACCGAGCTCATCGTCTTTCCACCAAAACCCACTTCTCCTCTTCCTCCACTTTCTATCTCAGTTGATAACACCCTCATCCTCCCTGTCTCATCTGCCCGCAACCTCGGAGTCATCTTTGACTCCTCCCTCTCCTTCTCTGCGCATATCCAGCAGATAGCCAAGACCTGTCGCTTCTTCCTCTTTAACATCAGCAAAATTCACCCTTTCCTCTCTGAACACACCACCCGAACTCTCGTCCACGCTCTCATTACCTCTTGCTTTGACTACTGCAACTTACTCCTCACCGGCCTCCCACTTAGCCATCTATCCTCCCTTCAATCTGTTCAGAACTCTGCTGCATGCCTTATATTCCGCCAGAACCGATATACTCATATCACCCCTCTCCTCAGGTCACTTCACTGGCTTCCAATCAGATACCGCATTCAATTCAAGCTTCTCCTTCTTACCTACAAATGCTCCTCACTACCTTTCTACCCTCATCTCCCCTTACGTTCCCGCCCGAAACCTCCGTTCACAGGACAAATACCTCCTCTCAGTATCCTTCTCCACCACCGCCAACTCCAGGCTCCGCTCATTCTGCCTCGCCTCACCCTATGCTTGGAACAACCTTCCTGAGCCCTTACGCCAAGCCCCCTCCCTGCCCATCTTCAAGCCTTTGCTTAAAGCTATGCTTCTGACACGCCCCTTCAACGCTGCGTTCGGCACCTAACTCTTACCGTTCAGTAAATCCAGACTGCCCCAATTTGACTGCCCCTATCGGACTGACTGTTCACTTGTCTTTTAGATTGTAAGCTCTTTGAGCAGGGACTGTCCCTCTATGTTAAATTGTACAGCGCTGCGTAACCCTAGTAGCGCTTTAGAAATGTTAAGTAGTAGTAGTAGCATTTATGTCAGCCATAGAGCTGGCATAAATATGGGCACCTAAATATGGCAGGGAAATGCGTAACTTACAACAATCTGTAAGTTCTGCTTGTAAATGAGAGCCCTGCCTATGTCCCACCCTTGCTGGGGCCCTGGTTGTGCCCCACTTGCAAATATTAGATATGTAAGTTTAGTGGGTATTTGCAGAATACTACTTGGGCATAATATTGGCATTCATGCCTGTATTTTTTTTAAAATTTATTTATTTATTTATTAATACTTAAACAGTTCTTTACAAGTCAAGCACTTGAACAAGAAACACGGAGAGGTAAAAGTATAAGTCAGCATAAATCACAAAAAAGGGTATTATTCCTCTTTAGACCACCATTTGAGGGCATGTTCAAAGAAAAACTCAGAAGATGAGCTTTAAAAGGAAAAAAAAAGACTCACAATGCTTAACACGCAATCCCCGTCCAATAGCATATCATAAACTCAACTATTGGATATTACCTGTGGTCACCCTTTTTAAATCTATAAAGGCACGCAATTGCTCTGGAAGAAAAAATACGTATTTTAACCCTGTATATTTAACTACACATTTACATGGATAATTAAGATAGAAAGATGTCCCCCATTGCCAAAGTTTCCATTCTCAGTGCCAAAAAGGCCTTCCTGCTTTCTTGTTTGGGAAATATCCAAATTTTCTTGCCATAAAACAAAGTTTGTAGTTTCCAAAAGGATAAACACTTCACCGCCTCTTGGTCTTGCTCGAATACAAATGAAACCAATAAAGTCGCTTTTTCGGAATCTTCAGATAAAGATGCTTCTAGTAAGTCAGATACATTCAATAAATCTTTCTTATTTTCTTGAGGTTTCATTTCCAAAGACTCCTCCAAAACCTTTTTATTTGGTATATAATATATCTGATTTATCGGGGGAATAGTTTCCTGGGTATAGTTCAATATTTTAAGCAAATATTTCTTAAAAGCTTCCAAAGGGACACCCAGGGAGTTTGGAAAGTTCAAAACACGAAGATTTAGTCTAATTGTAGTTCTCAATCTGCTCAATTTTTTGATGTAATATCATTTTATCTTTTATCATTGTGGCTGAAAAATCTTGTAACTTTTTAACATCTTCTTTAATTGTAACCATTTGAATATTAAATTCTGTCTTAATGCCTTCTAAAGAGTTAGATAAGGTATCAACAATACTCACTAAGGCAGAAACTTCTGTCGTGGCCACTGTAATATCCAATTGTTGGAGAGCTTCCCTTATCACGCCTGTATTTATGCACATGCCTACATATGTTAATATTCAAAACATTTACATGTGTAACACATGTAAATTAAGTATCTAGTTTATAGAATTGCCCTTGTTGTGTTTAAGAATATCAGTGGCCCCTTTACCGTGTCAGATTATTAAGTTATCATTGGAAATATGAGTAATGCTGTTGGCTTTAAAGCAGACATAGATTTGCACCATACTGAAGAATCCTTTCAAAGATTTATTTGAATTATCATCTGATTTCTAGTATTCCATTGTTAGGAAAATTAAGAATATGTGGTTTCTCAACATCTTGAGGATTTTATTGTACACTAGTATAAAAGGCCCATTTCCGAAACAAATGAAACGGGCGCTAGCCAGGTTTTCCTCGTAATGTGTATGTTTGAGAGAGAGAGTGTGTGTGTGTGAGAGTGACTGTGTGAGAGAGAGAGAGTGACTGTGCGATTGTGTGTCAGAGAGAGATTGAGACTGGGTGCTTGTGTATCTGTGAGTGAGTGTGTGTATTTCAGAATGACTGTGTGCGAGTGCATATGTTGGACACAGTGAGTGTGAGAGAGAGAGAGTGTTCAGACAGATACAGTGTGTTGGACAGAGAGAGAGAGTGTGGTTCCCCCCTTCTCCCTTCCCCCCTCCTACTCTTCCCTCCTTCCTTCCCCCTCCCCCTCTCCCCCTTCCTTTCCCCCTTCCACCCCTGTCTGAGTTCCAGAAACCCCTCCCACTTCTTCCCATCTGAGTTCCTGCCCCCCCCCCCCCCCGCCACCTCTTCCCATCCGTCCTCTCCCCTTGTCAGTCTGCCTCTCCCCCCGTTTGTGTGGAAGGCTGTGTTTTGTTTTTGTTGGGGGGGGGGGGCGTTTGAAGTGGTAGGCGACTTGTTTGAGGTGCCGGAGACGTCGGGACTGTGGGTAGATTTTTCTTGTAGGGCGTTTTGTAAGGATGCTGCTCATACCGGGAGCTGGAGCATGGGCCTGACAATTGTAATCTCCTTCCAGCGATGATCATCGTCTTTGTGCTGTTCAGAAAGTTTCCGCTTGTGCTGCTCATTCTCCTCCCTTGTCCCCATGCAGTTGTTCGTGCTTGTTCTGTTTCGAGAAGCGTTTGACATCAGGTTTCGTTGTGTAGCAGTGGTTCAGTGATCCCTTAATTGTCATCTGCTGGTAGCGATGCGATTCGTTGATTGTTATTGCTCCGCCATCAACATCATCACTTTTGACGCGAGGGCGGGGCAAACACTCATGGGCAAACTTCGATCTACACCACCACGGATTTAGAACGTTGGGACTTTTGGAGGCTTCATTAGAACGTTGGAGGTGTGTTCTATATAGAGAGATAATGCACTATTGGATGAGTCGCTGCCCTCCCCCACTCGTGCCACTGCCCCCTCCTACCTGCCCGCCCCCTCCACTCAGGCGGCATAAAAGGCAGATACATGTTTTTCTCACAGAAGAACATCCAACGTGCATATTCAAACAAAAAGAAAAACACAGTGAAAAACACCAGTATGTCTAAAACTGAACGTTCCCATGTTGGAATGTAATTGTATTTTGCATGCATTGCCTGTCACCTATTATTTCTCTGTGATTACTCTGTGACCTCTGATGTGAATTACTTAGAGAGGTCACACAGCTATGCAACTTCCTGTGGGGGATAGATGCAGCACATGCAGCACATGGAGCACATGGAGCTCATGATCTCTCCTAACCTGAGAGGATCTATGGTGGTGTGAGCATCCATTACCATCTAAGCACATGGAAGGAGCTGATAATACAAATGTATAGTAATATGTATATATAAGCCTGTCTGATTATAATCTAACTACAAACTGTGAGTAAACAGATGTTTTGTTACTTCAACTTTAAAGTGACTCAGCAGTGAATTATTCAGGGGTGAATGAGAGAGAGATGAAGAAAGAAATTAACATTTCTAAAGCTGAAGCTGTGTGTACTAAAATCTGCTAATTATTTACTACAAATAATCCAACAAAAGGGTTATGGGCCCAGGGTCCAGGAATTGAAAAAGAAGAGAAATATTACCAGGCAGAAAAAAAGGCCACATTTTTCTCTTAAGTTTTAAAGGAAAGATTCAGTCTGTCTCTCTCTCCCCCCACACAGCAGACAGAAGGCTAAGAAAATGGCTGAGGGAAGAAATTCACCATTGTTCTATTCTCTCAAGGTGCCTAAATTAACTGAGTTTAATTATCAGCAGTGGGAATTAAGATTCATATGTTTCCTTCGAGCAAAAAGATTAGATATATGCTTAGACCAAGACAGAACAGCTGAAAATATGGCTGAATGGGACAATGCAAACTATTATGTGAAGTGCATGCTTTTGGAAGCTCTCTCAGAGAAACAAGCCATATTAGTGGAGGGAAAAGATACACCAAAGGACATTTTATATAAACTGAGAACTATGTATGCAACTACATATGCAAAGCAGCAACCAATTTGGTTGGCAGAGTTGAATGAAACCAAATTAAGGGATAAAAGTAAATGTAATGATCACATTATGCATCTTATGTCTTCATTTCAAAAGCTAGAACTTTCTGGAATTCCCATGTGTGATGCATTGAAAAGAGCATTTCTTTTTACCTCACTATCAAAGAAGTTTGATGTTTTTAGGTCTGTAAATGAGGCCATTGAAGGGCAATCTTTTGAACAGGCAACATCAAAACTAAGGCAGGAATGCATAATAAATGATTCTGAGGAGATGTGTTCTCAAAGCAAGTCAGAGAGAAATGAAACAAATTTCTTGGCAAAGAACAGAGGAAGGCGGAGCTATGGGAAAACTCCACCCAAGGGCAAGCTGATTTGCTACTCATGTGGAAAGGAGGGACATGTATCTAAATGGTGTAAGGAAACACAAAACACTCCCTCTAGCTCACCTAAGCCAATGGAACTAAAGAATTTTCAAACCAGGAAATGTATGAAGGACAAAGATAAACACAAGGGCTTTCTAATGGCAGAAAAATCTTTGACTATGGTAAATAATAATTCAAATGAAAGTACTTGGATTTTGGATTCAGGGAGCACATGCCATTTAACCAATTGTAAGGATTTCTTTCAGGAAATGTGTCCAGAAGAAGGAATTCTTAAAACTGCAAACGCAGGGACTGCTAAGATCCAAGCAAAAGGTATTGGATTCTTAAAATGCAAAGTGTCTAATGAAGTTAAAGAAATTCCTGTAAGTGATGTCTTGTATATTCCCCAAGCAGTTTGCAATATGCTTAGTGTATCTACATTAGATAAGAAGGGATTTGTGATTCATTTTGAAAACAGTAAGTGCACAATCTCTAAAAATGATGAAGTGTATGCTGAAGCTTTTATGCATAATGATGTTTATAAGCTGAACATTTCAGGTGAAGCCTCACATATGGCGCAAGTAAGGAAGAATGATGGTAAATGTAGTCTGGAAATCTGGCACCGCCGCCTGGGACATCGTGATTCTAAGGTGATCCAGGATCTTTACAGTAAGCAACTGGCCACCGGCATTCAGATAAGTGCAGATGCTGGTAATATGGAGAAATGCATAGACTGTGTTACTCAAAAAGGTGTGAGACCCTCATTTCCTGCATACACAGGAAATAGGAGTAATAAAGTACTGGACTTAATACACAGTGACTTATGTGGACCGTTTAATATCCCATCATTGGGAAATAACAGATTTGTGCTAATATTCTTGGATGATTTCTCTAGATATTGTGTGGCCTATTTGCTGAAAGAGAAAAGTCAAGTCACAGACATGCTGAAGAAATACGTAGCCATGGTGAGCAATAAATTTGAAAGAAAACCAAAGGTTCTTCAGACCGACAATGGTGGTGAGTTCACTTCACAAAGCATGCGCACATTTCTAGAACAAGAAGGCATTCAGCATATCACAACAGTAGCTTATACACCAGAGCAAAATTCTGTTGCAGAGAGAAAATTTAGGTCACTTGTGGAAATGACCAGATGTATGCTGTCAGATAGCAATCTCCCTAAAAGACTATGGGGGGAAGCCATTCTCACAGCAGTGTACCTACAAAACAGAATGCCAACTAAAGGCGCTGAGCGCACACCACATGAGACATGGCATGGTAGGAAGCCAAACCTGTCACACATAAGAACATTTGGAAGTACAGCATATGCTCATGTACCAAAGCAAAGAAGGCATAAGCTGGATTCCACAACAGAAAGGGGCATTTTAGTTGGCTATGCTCCAGGACACAAAGGATATAGAATTTTGAATCTGAAAACTGGCATTGTTGGCATAAGACATGTTACATATTTTGATGAAAACAAAAGGGTTGATAAAGGCTGGATTATCCCAGATGAGCCTTATCATCCAGAATATGAAACTAGAACCATAATAGACATGCCAGTGTATATAAATGCCATACCAAGGCAGATGTCTGAAAGCAACTCACCTGTATCTAACGAGGAACAGGCAGAGGAAGCAGACACAGAAAGGATCATTGAAGAAGACAGTACAGTTGGAGAAGGGGAATCAATTGGAGAAGGACTCTCAGATTTAGAGGATGCAGAAAGGTCAGACCAACCTGTAGTCAGACGCTCATCCAGGGAAAACAAAGGTGTTCCACCCCCAAGACTGTCTTACCTAACAAAGTCAGCAGAAGCTCAAGAGCCCTTAACATGGGATGAGATTGAGAAAATGCCAGCAGAAGAAGCTGCTGAATGGCATAAAGCTGCACAAGAAGAAATTGATGCATTGGATAAAAATAATACTTGGATTCTTACAAAATTACCTCCTGGCAAGAAAGCTATAGGATGCAAATGGGTATTCAAGTTAAAAAGGAATGCACAAGGAAAAGTGGAAAGGTATAAAGCCAGATTAGTGGCAAAGGGATATCTTCAAAAATATGGAGAAGATTTTGATGAAGTGTTTGCACCTGTAGTGAAACACACGACAATTAGAACACTTCTGAGCATTGCAGTCTCAAAAGGCATGCAAGTCAACACATTGATGTGAAAACAGCGTTTCTTAATGGAGATATAACTGAAGACTTGTACATGGAACAACCAACAGGTTTCATAAATACAAAACAAAGACAGCTAGTGTGTAAATTAAACAAAGGTCTTTATGGATTAAAGCAAAGTGCAAAATGTTGGAATGACAAATTGCATGAAATATTGACAAATTTAGGATTTAAGCAAGGTGAAGCAGATAAATGTTTGTACACTAGGTGCACAAATGGACAATATGCATACATTTTAGCTTTTGTTGATGATCTGCTCATTGCAAGCAAAAGTGAGCAAGAGTACAAGGACATTGTAAAGTGTTTAAACCTCAATGTTGAGATAAAAGAACTTGGTAATGTGTCATACTATCTTGGTATAGAAATTGAGAAACAAAATGATGGTTCTTATCTTCTAAGCCAGAAGCAGAAAATAAATGAGCTTATTGAAAGTTTAGGTATGCAAGATGCCCAAGTTGTAAGCACTCCCATGATCACTGATTTTCTGAAGGATGAAACAGTAAGAGAACCTTTACCAGATAACATCCAATATAGATCAGCCATAGGTAAGCTTTTATATCTAGCTACCACATACAGGGCTGATATAGCAAATGCAGTAGGAATTTTGAGCAGAAGGGTCAGCTCACCTACCAAATCAGATTGGACTGCAGTTAAAAGGATGGTAAGGTATTTAAAAGGTACCATTGATTGTAAATTAAAGATTTCAGCCAATAGTAATCCAAAACTAATATGTTACTGTGATTCAGATTGGGCAGGGGATCATTCTGATTATAAATCCACAAGTGGATATGTGTTTATGTATGGAAATGTACAAATTTCATGGGCCAGTCATAAACAAAGTATTGTGAGTTTGTCTTCTACAGAAGCTGAATATGTGGCCGTATCGGAAGCGTGCAGAGAACTGATGTGGATTGAAAAACTTTTACTGGATTTCGGAATAGCTGAAAAGAGACCAATCCAGATAATGGAAGATAATCAGAGCTGCATCCGACTGTCACAGAATGACAAGGTTCAGTCACGCACCAAGCACATCGCAACGAAATACCACAACGTGCGAGAGTTGGCAAAAGAAGGGGTCATCAGTCTACACTATTGTCACACCAGTGAGATGACAGCTGACATCATGACCAAACCGTTACCCAGAGAACATTTTGTGAATCTGCGTATAAAGCTTGGACTTTGTATGAATAAATAATTGCATGACAGTTATGCATGAGAAGGGGTTTGTTGGAATGTAATTGTATTTTGCATGCATTGCCTGTCACCTATTATTTCTCTGTGATTACTCTGTGACCTCTGATGTGAATTACTTAGAGAGGTCACACAGCTATGCAACTTCCTGTGGGGGATAGATGCAGCACATGCAGCACATGGAGCACATGGAGCTCATGATCTCTCCTAACCTGAGAGGATCTATGGTGGTGTGAGCATCCATTACCATCTAAGCACATGGAAGGAGCTGATAATACAAATGTATAGTAATATGTATATATAAGCCTGTCTGATTATAATCTAACTACAAACTGTGAGTAAACAGATGTTTTGTTACTTCAACTTTAAAGTGACTCAGCAGTGAATTATTCAGGGGTGAATGAGAGAGAGATGAAGAAAGAAATTAACATTTCTAAAGCTGAAGCTGTGTGTACTAAAATCTGCTAATTATTTACTACAAATAATTCAACATCCCAGAGGGGGCGTTTTGTAAGCGTGACATGGGCGTGACTTGGGCAGTCTTAGGGAATGGATGTGTTCATCCCATAATGGATGGGAAAATGATTTCTTACTGGCGGGATAAAACATGTCTGCAATTAGTCCAGCTTTAAAAGCATTTAGGGTAAGATCCAACTTGTCTTTTGACCCATTTGTAATTTTGTGGAGTTGGAGAGTGGAGAGCTAGGAGCGTTAGTTATTGAGAAAGAGTTGCTGAGTGCTGTCTTAACATTTGTCTGTTTTCCCCAGTCTCAACCTTGTTCCCCTTACATTTCCTTCCTTGCCTCCTCTGTGTCTCGCCTCCCCAGGCCTTGCCCATACCTGCTAGCCCCTCGCTTCCACACCCACCCCTTCCTCAGTATCTCTCCCCTTCCCCCACACCCCACATTATACCCCTTTACTTGTTTGTCCTCTGTCTCTCAGTGTTCTTCTGTGTCTGGTCCCAGTTTGTCATTGTGCTTTGTGCTGCTGCTGCTGTGTGTGTGTGTGTGTGTCTGTCAAGGGCGTAGCCAGACTTCTGTGGGAGGAGGCACATTTTAGCCCTCCCCGGCGCCCTCCCCCCCCCCCGCTGCCATTGCCGCCCCCCACGTCTTTTCCAACCCCCCCTCCCGCCGTGAACCCTCCCCGCCGCCGCCTACCTTCACTTTTGCTGGCAGGGGACCCAACTCCCCGCCAGCCGACGTCCTCTCCGTCCTGCTCCTGCTCTTGTTGCATGCAGAGTTCTGTTTTCTGAGTCTGACGTTGCACGTAAAACGTGCAGGACGTCAGCAATGCATGCAACAGCAGGAGCAGGACGGAGAGGACGTCGGCTGGCGGGGAGTGGGGTCCCCCGCCAGCAAAAGTGAAGGTAGGCGGCGGCGGGGGCAGGTTCGCCGGGAGGGGGTCCAGGCTGGAATCTACGGGGGCCCAGGCCCCCTCAGGCCCCACGTAGCTATGCCACTGGTGTCTGTGTGTGTTTTTGTGAGAACTGTTTGTTGGTGGGAAGAGAGTGAGTGTTTTGTGTTACAGCTGTGTGTGTTAGGACTGAGTGTTGGTATTGGTAGAGTGAGTGATTGTTGCTGTGTTTGTGTGTGAGGACTGTTTGCTGGTGGTGGAAGAGAGTGTGCTGAGTGTAGTCTGTTAGTGGAGGGGCTCACTAGGTGCATTAGGTGGAGGTGCGCACAGTCCTTATTTTGGGGTAAGTCGGTTGCACCAATGGTGTTTGGAAATGAATGCACTGTATACACTGGTGGCTCATGTTTGATGGAGGTGGATGAGGCTTTGGAGGAGAGCCCCCTCAGGAGATACCCCCGTCCCCGGGTATTCAGGCCTCGCACGTGTTTCCTGGACTTCACCGATGCACAATGCCTCTCCAGGTACCGGTTTGGCTGGGCTACCATCCAGCACCTGTGTGACCAGCTCCAACCATTTCTACAGCCGACGACCCGTATGAACAATCTGATCCCTGTTCACCTGACGTTCACCACCTCCCTCGCTTTTCTGACCACTGGTAGCTTCCATTCTGTCCTAGTTGTGAGCATGGGCCTGACCCAACCTGCCATTTTCAATTACCTCACTCAGATCCTTGATGCCTTCCTAACCCACACCTCAGACTACATCACATTTCCCACTACCCCCCAGGCCATGCAGAACAACATGGCTCAGTTCTACAGCATAGCTTGCTTCCCCTCATTCATAGGTGTCATCGACTGCACACACGTTGCATTCAGACCCCCCCCCCCCCCCAGGCCACCTCTAGGAATAGAAAAGCTTTCCACTCTATGGGTGTCGTTGTCGATAATACACTGAAACTTTCTGCTCAGTGTGCTGCTGCGGCTAGGAAAGCGAATAAAATGTTGGGTATTATTAGGAAAGGTATGGAAAACAGGTGTGAGGATGTTATAATGCCGTTGTATTGCTCCATGGTGCGACCGCACCTTGAGTATTGTGTTCAATTTTGGTCGCCGCATCTCAAGAAAGATATAGTAGAATTGGACAAGGTGCAGCGAAGGGCAACTAAAATGATAGCGGGGATGGGACGACTTCCCTATGAAGAAAGATTAAGGAGGCTAGGGCTTTTCAGCTTGGAGAAGAGACGGCTGAGGGGAGACATGATAGAGGTATATAAAATAATGAGTGGAGTGGAACAGGTGGATGCGAAGCGTCTGTTCACGCTTTCCAAAAATACTAGGACTAGGGGGCATGCGATGAAACTACGGTGTAGTAAATTTAAAACAAATCTGAGAAAATGTTTCTTCACCCAACGCATAATTAAACTCTGGAATTCATTGCCGGAGAACGTTTCCTAAAGGACAAATCCATAAACCACTACTAAATGGACTTGGGAAAACTCCACAGTTCCAGGAATAACATGTATAGAATGTTTGTACGTTTGGGAAGCTTGCCAGGTGCCCTTGACCTGGATTGGCCGCTGTCATGGACAGGATGCTGGGCTTGATGGACCCTTGGTCTTTTCCCAGTGTGGCATTACTTATGTACTTATGTAAGTTGTGTGTGATGCCCAGGGGGAGCCTGTGGATGTGTGTGCAAGATACCCAGTTTCAATCCATGATGCCTACAAACTACAGCATTCTAGAATATACCACAGGTTCGACCAAGGGGAGATCACTGGTGGCTGGCTCCTAGGTAAACACAACAGGGATCCACCAACCCCATACCCCTCCTCCCACAAACATTCAACACTGCCTTCCAGGTGTCTCCACAGCCCACTATTCCCACCCCACCTCCAGAAGGTACCCAGACCAACCAATACACACCCATGTCCCTCATTCTGCTTCTCCCCCCCCACAACATGCACCCCCATTGTGGTGGAGGAAGACTACAACAACAGACATCAGACTACATGTGGCATCACAGAGCGCACCTTCAGACAGGTCAAAAACAGGTTCTAATGTCTTGATTGGTCTGTAGCGGAGCTCCTCTATATCCCCCAAAAGTTTGCCAAGATCTTCATGGCCTGCTGCATGCTACATAACCTGGCCCAGCACAGAGGCTAGGCCCTTCCAGAGGAGCCACAGCCACAGTAAACACAGCAGCAGGCGGTGGGCGGGAAGTTACTCTGCGCATGCACGCCAGAAGACTGGCAAAATTTGTTTTTGCTATTGCAAAATGCCGATTCCCAGGCCAACGCGGATGTCGACCCACAAGTGAGAATAATCAGCCTGCTGTCCTCGGAGAATACCTGCTACAGGTAAGTATCTTCGTTTTAGGTGTGTCATATATCCTGGTGTGAGGCCGAACACTATTCTATATACCAGAGAGCAGATTTTGAAGGATATATGTTCTTTGATGGGTAGCCAGTGTAGTTTTTGGAGGAGTGGTCTTATGCTTTCGAATCAATTTGTTCCATATATTAGTCTAGTAGCTGTATTTTGTGCTATTTGTAGTTTTTTTTAGTAATTGTCTGCAACCTTCACAGATTTTGTTATAGTAGTCTGCATGAGTGAGGACCATGGATTGGACTAGTGTGTGGAATACTTCTCTCGGGAAGTAGTTTTTTATGCATTTCAGTTTCCACATGGTTTGAAACATGTTCTTCGTAGTAACTGAGATTTATTTATCAAAGATTAGGTTGCAGACAATGGTGACTCCTAGGATTTTTAGGTTTCAGATATTAGGAGGGATGTGTCCATGACATTGATGTTTGGGAAGCATTCGGTATTGTGAGGTGATGTGAGTATTAGGTAGTCTGTTTTTCCCTTGTTCAGCATGAGTTTGAACGTTGATGCCCATGATTCATGGTCATAGGCGCCCCGTGTAAGAGGCTTGGGGAGGCTAAGCCTCCCCAGCCCAATGGTCTATTTCCGGGTGTTGCACCCGTCCTACCTGCCCCCCTCGCGCGTGCAGTTTAATTGTTTTAGTTCTGTGACAGCGACGTCATTGATGTCACTTCCACGGAGAATATGGAGGTCAGCTCCGTCCTCTTGGCAGCGACGCAACATCATTGACGTCGCTACGGAGGTAAGCTCCGCCCCTCCGCCCCCTTGGCAGCGACTCGACATAATTGACGTCGCCACGGAGGTAAGCTCCGCCCCCTTTAGCCTCCCCAAAACAGTTGGCTACCGACTGTCTATGTTCATGGTGCTTATTCCATCCATAATCCTGAAGGTGATTTCATGCATATCCACTCTGAAAGGGATGTCGATTGACACGTCATTGGCATATATTAGGGAGGGTTAAAGCCTTGTTTGGATAGTGTTCAGGGAAGTGGGGTGATCATCAGGTTGAATAGCAGTGGTAAGAGTGGTGAGCCTTGGGGAACCCTACACTCCACTGTCCATGAAAAAGAGAGAGAGGAAGTATGCTGTACTTGGTAGGACCGTGTCGTCAGGAAGCCTAGGAGCCATACAAGATCCTTCCCGCCAATGCCAATTTTATCGAGTATTCTATTGAGAATTTGATGGTCAACCATGCCAAACATACTTGACATGTCAAATTGTAGGAGAAGGATATTTTTTCCTTGTGATATTTCTTTTTTGAGGTTAATCAGTAATGTGATCAGTACTGTTTCGGTGCTGTGATGAGGTCTGACGCCTGACTGGGATTCGTGTAGTATGGAGAATTTGTTCATGTTGATTGGCCACTGTGCCCTCCATTATTTTCTTCATTAAAGGTATTGATTCCACTGGCCTGTAGTTCGAGGTGTCATTAGTGGTTTTTTGGTGTCCTTTGGGATAGGTGTAAGTAGTATGATGCCTTTCTTTTGTGAGAAACAGCCTTCCTGGAACATATATTTCAGTTGGGAGGTGACTTGGTCTATGAATTGGTTTGGGGTTGCTTTTAATATGTGGTTGGGGCATGTGTCTAACATGCAGTAGGCTCATGAGAATTTTCTCAACGCTTGTGCTACTATTTCATTTGTGGGTAGTGTGAAGGTGGGCCATATCCTATCTGCTGGGGTTTCTTCTGAAGGGTGATTGAGTTCATCTAAGAGGGTTTTGAAGTTTTTGTTTTGTGTTAGACTCTTCTTTAGGTTGAGGATCATTTTTTTCGAAGAATCTGGCTAGATCGTTTGCTGACGGGGGATCTATGTTAACTGTCATCAAAGATTTGGTGTTTATTAGGTTGTTTGTGAGTTTGTATATTTTTTTTGTCTTTGTAGTCAGAGCCTACTTGTTCTTTATAGAATTTGATTTTCACCTTTTTAATTTTGATCTTGTACTTGTTATAAGCTTCTCTCCACATTGTTTTGTTTGTGTCATGTTTGTTTTTCACCCATGCTCATTCTAATTTTCTACAGACGGGTTTAGCCACTTTTAGTTCTTTGTCAAACCATGGGGCTGGTTTCTGTCTTTGACCAATTTTAGTTTTCATAGTGGCTATTATCTCCAAAATGGTGGAGCTTCTTTTGTCACATTCTGTTAGGAATTCTTCTGTGTTAGACATTGGTGAACATTGGTCTTCATAAATGGTCGTCCAAAAATTGTTTGCATCTATTTTCTCTCATGATTTGTATGGTGTTCATGTTTGTGTTTGGAGGGCTATGTGTTCTTTCCAGTATAGGGTCGTGTTTAGCTTGAAGCGGACCAGGGGGTTTCCGTCCATCTGAATATGAAGCTATTATCCTGTGAGAATCTGTAGGCTAGGAGGTCTAACGTATGGCCTTTGACATGGGTTAAGGTCACTGGTGGTCGCTGGAAAGCCCATATTTGAAGAAATTCATCACATTCTTTGGAGCTGTTTATTTTCTGGTCATTGAGGTCTAAATTGATGTCTCCTATTAAAGAGGTGTTGGGGTTGGTGAAACATGTGTTTGAGATGACATCCATGACGTTTGCATCATTTTCCAGTTTCCTGTGGGTTTATAGAATAGGATGCAGCATAATTGTTTGCATAGAGTCTGGTCTTTGATTATAAATGAGGCGATTTGTAGATTTCTGGCATCATTTAGACATCATATTGAAAATGCTCCTCCACGAGTAGGCAACAGTATTTTGAAATGATTTGTTTCTTATTTGGAAAATTATGTACAGAAGGTTCAGGTTAAAGACTGGGTCGTCAAAATGATGTAATTGCAGATTGGGGGGGGGGGGGGGTTCCTCAAGGATCTGCCCTGCCCAAATGATGTTTAAACTGTGTTTAATGGACGAAAACAGGAAGGAACCTCTACGTCAGGTAATCGCAGCAAACAGGAGTAGAGGCTGACCAAAGGATGAATCCAACACTGGAAATACAATAAAAGTATTACTGCACACTATTTCTAGTGTTGAATTCATCCTTTGGTCAGCCTCTACTCCTGTAAACTGTATTTAAAACTATTAGGTAGGCTGCTTGTAAACATAGGCATTGGTTATCAGTGCTTCCGCTAAGCAGTTTCAAGCTGTACAGGTATCATCCATAACTCCTGCATAACTTGAAGCTGCTTAGTGGGAATGTTGCTTGTTGTCACAGGATCATTTTTTAGTCTGTGTACCTATAATAAACTATTATAGTCAATGATTCTATTCAACATCCCACTGTTTCCCACCCAATATAAATGTAACAAATAATAATAATAATACCAATCTTGCTGCTGTGTTTTGAACAATCTGACATTTTTTAAAAATATAACTTGTTGGTAGACCTATGTATAAAATATTATAATAATCCAAAGAGCTTATAGTAAGGATTGTACACATATTTGAATTGCTTTCATATCTGGGAGTGGTTTTCACTAACATGGTATAACTTTTATATTGTTATCTATGTTATGTGAAAAATTAATAAAACCTCTTGGGGAAAAAAATAATAAACATATTTTTAATAACAGAATTTATCTGAACCCAGAGAAAATTCTGATCCAGCTTTGGTAAAATTTGCAGATCAGCTTTTTCACTATCACCTAGTCCTAGACAGGTAGTATTGGAGACGTTAACTACTAGACTAATCAGGGCCACCAAGGGGGGGGGGGGGGCAGGGGGGACAAAATTCCCCGGGCCCGGGCTTCCAAGGGGGGCCTAGTGCCGCAGTCCCCGGTCTCACCTGCCTGCCCTTGGCTCCGTCGACAGCCCCTCTCTGTCCACCACTGGGCCCCCTGCATTCAAATCGATTCGGCAGTGCCTCACCTCCGTGTGAAAGCACAGCGGCAGATCGCCTCCCTTCGGCCCTTCCCACCCTGTCTCCCGCCCTTGTGGAAACAGGAAGTTACATCAGACGAGGGCAGAACACAGGGAGGGAAGGCCCAAAGGGAGGCGATCTACCGCTGTGCTTTCACATGGAGGTGAGGTTTGAATGCAGGGGGCCCAGTGGCGGATGAAGAGGGACTGTCGATGGAGCCAAGGGCGTGCGGGTGAGACTGGGGACTGCGGCGCCGGCAGCCTGAGTATCGATTGGTGGGGGGTGGCCTCGGGGGGTGGCAGCCTCAGGTGGGCGGCTCAGTCTCTCAGTGGCCCTGAAACTAATGTCTGTCAGTCACTGCCTTACTTCTTCCAAACAACCATTCAGTCTTTCTACAGCTTGATTCCTAGTACCAACTAATGGCAGCATTAGCTGAATATCATCTGCATAAACATAAATCTCAATATTATTTTTCCTAACCAAATTTCCCAAAGGTTGCAGTTAAAGAGCAGTGGTGAAAGCAGGAAACCCTAGGGGATATCCCATTTCCAAAATTACTGATCAGACCAGTGGCCTCTAAATCACACTTGAAAGTTCCACTCCCTAAAAAAGGCAATCCACTTTACTATTGCACCTGGAACCCTAAGATCTCACAGCTCTCCAGCAATAAGATGGGTTCCACTGAATCAAAAGCAGATGATAAATCAATATCAAATAGAGTTGGGTTTAAATTTGCGAGTAACTTATCATCTAAACTTTCCTTCTTTAAGATTGGGGAAACTATTGCTTCTTTAAAAGCCAAGGGGGAAGAACTCCTTTGCAAAGAGAAGCATTAACAATCTCACAAATCTTTCCTAGCATACTATTTGAACAAGTTCTCACTAGTTTTACAGGCTCTAAGTCCAGAGAACAAAACGAACCTTTCAAAGAACTTATCACAATTTTTTACTTTTCTAATGATACTGGAAAAAATTCTCCTATCTTAGGACCCTCTCCTATACTCAGACTACAACTACCCAACTACCATTTTCTAATTTTCTCATCCCTTGTAAGAGATCCTGTTTATTTACTTGCCTGCTCCTACCCAAAAAGAAGCCCCCTTTTAGATCTGGTTACATGCAGTGGAAAGCATCATTTTACAATTGTCAATGTCTAAAACATCAATGGAGTTAACTAGGCAACATACATATCTAAGAGGTTACCAATGTGGGCTGCCAGTATGACATGCTCTTTTAGCACATTGCATTTTATGCAGTGAGACCTAGCTACCAATAACTGGACTTAACAGTAAAAGAACCCATCTTGATAACTTCCACCCCCCCAACCCCCAGTGTTGGCACTTACATGATGAGTAAGGTGGTATTTCAGAACTTAGATGTATAAGTGCTGATACACAGGTGTTTGTATGTGCCATTTTGGAAACCTGTATGTCTAAATACTCCTAATTAAATACAGAGCCTGAAATCATTTGGTATAATAGATTTTGTTTGGGGGGTGGAGTAGAGTGGGGGAAGGAGATAAAAAGGGCAACCTTCCCTAATCCTGTCTATAGCATGCTGTGAAAGTCGAACACTTTTATAAAACCTATATGCTGATGCTCATAGATGTTCTTTCCCTCTTATTCTGAAATGGGGAATACATATGTATTTTTGGTCCTGCCCAAACGATGCCCCCTTGCCATATATTAACTTTAAACAATGATTTACAAGATATTATATGGCGAAGCCCCCACCTACATGAATCACCTTATTGACCTCCCAACCAGGAACAGTTTGAAGTCTTCCCGTACTTATCTTAATCTACAACTCCCCAACTGCAAAGGTATTAAGTACAAATCCTTCTACGCATCCAATTTTTCCTTTTCAGGTAGCCAGCTTTGGAATGCTCTACCAAGACCTATCCGTACCATTAACGGCCTTTTGCCCTTCAGAAAAGCACTGAAGACCCATCACTTCAAGATAACCTACCCTAACGATTCAACCTAACCAAAGCTTGCCCACACGATTCTTATTGACGATTGTTATACATTGACCATGTTTCCCATTATCCTTTTTGCTACCCCATATCCATTCCTCTACATCTCCTTACGCCTACCTCCCTACGCTCATTTCCTTCTGCACCCAATTCCTCCTATGTTCAATTTACTTATCCGTTAACCCCATTAATATTTGTGTTTACTACAAACTGTATATTCTTCTTACGACTTTGTAATTCTTTATATTGTTACTATGTAAGCCGCATTGAGCCTGCCATGTGTGGGAAAGCGTGGGGTACAAATGTAATAAATAAATAAAATATATGCATATTGCAGATTTACACATGTAAATTCCAGCTTTCTAAAACTGAATTTGCAATGTTATTTTCTGTCAGTGGGTGCTGAGCACCCAATATCAAGCAAGCTCATTTATTGTATCCAAATGGGAGTAATTTGTATTGTATTTGGCACCTACAATATGTATGCATGTGTAAATGCCAGTATTTATATGTGTAAATTGTGACTAGGGCTTCTAAAAAAGGGTCTTAGTGCCACTGTTTCTCCCTTTTTTCCTATCTTGTCCTTCCTGAATAGATTGTAATATGGCTCTTTATGTACCATATCTCTGTAACAGCCAATGAGTCCAAGTCAACCTCTTCCATTACAGCCTCTGAATTTGGAACGTTGTTTCACGTATGTGGTGTTAATATAGTGCTTTCAAGATATTGCCCTTTTTATGCAGTGGACCTGGTTGCAGATAATGCATAATAACCATTATTAATGACCTTCACAATGTTAAAGATTTCTGAAGGTCTAATGCAATCTAAGATTAAAACATTTTACAGTTACAAATACAGTATGCAGGGGAATCAGGTTAGACAGCTTTAACTTGTTAGACATGCAGCTGATCATCTAAGGTTATATTGACCTTGGAATATAAGTTTTAACTGTGAATTATGTCGTTAGAGTACTGGACTAAACATGCTTTTCTTCAGCATAAGGCATTTGTGTTTTCTTGTTGCCTCTTTTTTTTATCATGAACAAAAAGATTTATTGTGGCCAATGCAAGAAAAATCTCAACTACCATTTATCTTTTGAGTCGTTACCTATCCTGTCTTCAGTATCTTTTGGCAGTGATGCACTACAGGATCTTGTTCCCAATGTGTGTGTGTGTGTGTGTGTGTTTCATCTGTTTTAAAATGACATACAGCTACTAGTAGTGTTCATTGACTTTCTTTATCAGTTCTTTCTGTTCGGCATTAAAATTGTTTGCCTCGTTATGACATGCAAAGTTCTAAATATGATCCATGCCTAGCTACCCAAGAATGTGTTTTGGTGGCAGCTGCAGCAAATGAAATGATAACAGCATGAAAAGGCAGTCAGAAAAAAACATGGAGATATCTATTTGAACAACCTGTGACACATCTTCATTAACTTGTATTTTTGTGCCAAATTAGAAACAGAACATCTTGTCAAATTGCACAGAAGTGGGAAATGATGTTCCTTCAACTGGCTGTATAGGACTGCTTACTCCACTGTCATAAAAATGATTTACAAACTACTGCAAATATTCATGGATATTTCAAAGTGAGTTATTGCATTTTGTGAAAGAATAAGTTTGCCGTCAAAATAGTAAACTGGATCAAAAATTGACAACTTCCCCAGCTCATTTCCCTATTCATAACCTGTAGAGTATGTTTTCTTAGGTTTCAGTTATTTAAATAATATTGGTGATTGGATATTCTATCCTAGAAAAAATAAGGCACTAGAGTACTAAAGTACAATCAAGCAATTCTCTGTTGACAAGCAAGTGTTAGCCATTCAAGTGTGTACTGTCCGATAACATTGAGACATGGAGTATTCAGTCTCTGGAAGGGCCTAGAAGGCTTTACATCACGTGCACAGAAGTTCCCACACAGCTTCTACTGTGTTTGGTCCTCTCAGTGTTATTTGTCTATGACACCGACAAAATACACATCTCTCCTGTTGCTTCTTCATGGAACTCTTCAATGCATTAGGGCTTCCTTATTATGCCTACCTTCCCTTCTTGCTTCTTAGCAGGGCTTTCAATATTGAATAAGTTTCAAGGTATTAATCCAATTATGTTAGTGATACTTTTCTGCAGTCCCAAGTGGGAGCTAGTGGATGAGTAGTGGAAGTTGGGGATTGGGAGGAGGAAGAACATACAGAGTAGGGTGAAAAGAAAACAAGACAGCCTTCTATATTCATAAGGCCTCTTCTACTTTTTTAGATCCATACCCCACACATAGTCCCACTCATATCTGTTCATCATCCCTCATATAAATTCAAATGTGAACCACTTTTTACTTTTTTAATTAAATATTTTAACAGATTTTTAAAATGGAAATACGTTTTATTACATTGAATTGACCAAAATGTGCACCTAAAAGTATTGTTCACTCCTCAAAACAATCATAGATACTAAATTCATAGAGGTGGAGTTTTGAAAAGATTTACAAATTAGATGTCCAGGTAGGGATGTCTCAAGTTTCACTAGTTGTTTACAACAGAATCTGTTGATGTAGAGCCTGTTCTAAAATGATTAGAGAAATGGACATGTTTGTGCCAGTTATGTGTGCTGGGAGTATCCATTTTATAATCATAAACATCTAAAATATCAAAGGGGTCAACATAGCAACATAAACATGTATGTGCTGGCACATATATTCTGAAATACCCCCCAAAAAACCCTCACCTGAGCTACTAAAACAAACTGTATAGGATTGAATTTTTTTCTATTAAAACACTATAAATATACACATATATCTGTGTAACAAATTATTAAATAAAGGTGGGTAGACCTTCAGGGCCCTGTTTACTAAGCCGCACTAGAGGTGCATTAGCATTTGTAGCGTGTGTGAACTGTGTAGTTCCTGTGGGCACCTACACAGCTTGCACTAATTTTGTGCACGTGCTAAAAACGCTAGCTCACCTTAGTAAACAGGGCCATTAGAGTCACTCAGTTTTTAATCATGACCTGGATTGAACTCTTACTTTAATGAAACAGTCACTGAATTGTGACCCATCAATAGTGGCTCATTAATCCATCATTGATCTTACCCTCCTACAAACTGTGTCAAATCAAAAGGTGATAATCAAAATAATTTGAAGTGTTCAAAGTGTAGAGAGTACTGTTTATCAGAAATCTCTTCAGTTTTTAATTTATCAAAAGTTGTTTATCAAGTTTCTATACAAAAGATTTTTTGTATTTAACACAATCATACTTTTATTCAATACCTATGCCACAATGCTGACAATCTGCTGAACATTAAAAATATATGTCACAAAAAATAACACATCAACAGCATTTCTTCACATATCTGTTTTGGCCCAGTGTGTTAGGCCCAATAAGGTACCCAGTTTCAAAACATCTTTTTCAAGGACCTATGATGAGACTTTTAAAATTTATCAGTGGCCCAGTGAATGTGTCAACATTTTTGTTCCTAATCAAAACGGCAGACTTCCTTTTGTAGATAAACTTGATAAACTATTTATTGAATGTTGATAATTCTGTAAACAATATTCTGTACACTCTGAACACTTTGAATTATTTTGAACATCACCTTTTGATTTGACACAATTTGTAGAAGGGTAAGACCAATGAGGGATTTAGGAGCTACTATTGATGTGTCACTTTTCAGTGTCTAGTTCATTAACATGTGAACTCAATCTGGGTCATAATTATGAACTGAGTGACCCTAAAACTCTGAAGGTCTACCTACCTTTATTTATTTGTTATGCAGATGTATATGCATATATAGAATGTTTTATTAGAAAAAAAATGTTCAGTCTCATATTGTCTAGTTCAATAACTCAGATTAGTATTTTTTTTTGGGGGGGGGGCATGATTTACTCCCCCTTTTCACGAGAGTTTTATAGTGATTGAATTGGTTTCTATTCTGAAATGCCACATACACATTTATGTACTGGACATATACATGTGTGTTAGCCATTTTGGAAGCATACATGTCTATGGGGCTCATTTTCAAAAGAGAAAAACGTCCAAAAAGTGTCATAAAGCAGCATTTGGATGTTTTTTCTTCTCAAAACATCCAAATTGATATTTTTGAAACCTGTTTTGCAGACATCTATCTATGCAATTCATTTGCAGTGCATCCGAGTAAAAAGAGGGTATTTCTGGGGTGGGATGAGGATGGGCTTAAAGCATTCCTGACACATGGGCGTTTTATAGCCATAATTGCACAAAACAAAAATGTCTAGGGCTAAAACTTCAGTGTTTTGGTCTAGACCTGTTTTTAGAATGAATAAGGCACAAAAAGGTACCATAAAGGACCACATGACCACTGGAGGGAATTAGGGATGACCCCCCTTACTCTACCAGTGGTCACTGACTCCCTCCCCCCCCAAACAAATGTGAATAAAAATATTACTTACCAGCCTCTATGACACCCTCAAATGTTTATAGCCAGGTCTATTATAGTAGCAGGTCTCTGAAATAGTTTAGTGGTCGGTGCAGTGCTCTGTAGACAGGTGGATCCAGGCCCATACCTTCCCCTATCTGTTACACTTGTGTTGGAAACTGTGAGCCCTCCAAAACTTACCAGAAACCCACCTGGAGTATTGTGTTCAGTTTTTGAGGCCTTATCTTGCTAAGGATGTAAAAAGAATTGAAGCGGTGGAAAGAAAAGCTACAAGAATGATATGGGATTTGCGTTACAAGACGTATGAGGAGAGACTTGCTGACCTGAACATGTATACCCTGGAGGAAAGGAGAAACAGAAGTGATATGATACAGATGTTCAAATATTTGAAAAGTATTAATACGCAAACGAACCTTTTCTGGAGATGGGAAGGCGGTAGAACTAGAGGACATGAAATGAGATTGAAGGGGGGCAGACTCAAGAAAAATGTCAGGAAATATTTTTTCACGGAGAGAGTCATGGATACTTGGAATGCCCTCCCGCGGGAGGTGGTGGAGATGAAAACGGTAATGAAATTCAAACATGCGTGGGATAAACATAAAGCAATCCTGTTCAGAAGGACTGGATCCTCAGAAGCTTAGCCGAGATTGGGTGGCAGAGCTGGTAGGGCCAGGCGGGGCTGGTGGTTGGGAGGCGGGGCTAGTGCTGGGCAGATTTCTACGGTCTGTGCCCTGAAAATGGCAGATACAAATCAAGGTATACACAAAAAGTAGCACATATGAGTTTATCTTGTTGGGCAGACTGGATGGACCATGCAGGTCTTTTTCTGCCGTCATCTACTATGTTACTATCTAGCTAATTTTCGAAACAACCCATCAGCTAGGCAGTTCATTGCTGCATATAGAAAAATGCTTGTGCATAATGAATGATCTGCAAGGTATTCTCCAAGGTAATAGTTGCCTGCCTCTGGAAACTCTTCCCATTTTAACTGTATCAAGCAATTACATAGCTGAAGTAACACACTCAGTATCAGTGCTTAACAATTCTATCAGTGGACACACAGAGGGGCATTATCAATATGACGTCTAAATCTGAATTTGGACGTTTTACACAAAATGTCAAAATTCCGAACAGGAAAGAAGGTCATTTTCGAAAAGAAAAACGTCTATCTTTTTTAAAAAAAATACTATGGATGTTTTGTATTTTGTGATTTGGACATTTTTTTTTGTCCATTTTGGAAAAACAAATGTCCAAAATCAGGCCATTGGGAGGTAGGAGGAGCCAGACGTTTTAGTAGACTGGTCCCCCAGACATCCCAGGACAGCAATAGGCAGTGGTGTGCTGGTAAATGTTTAACAACAGGCTCTCTCCCCGGTCCCCCTCTGCACCCCCCCCCCCCCAAATTGCAGAGCTGGCTATAGCCAGGGAGAGAGCCTGGGGCGGGGGGGGGGGGGGGGGGTTGGCAATGCATTACTCCAGGAAAAAAAAATTAAATGATCCCAGGTTCGAATCTAATTCATGTTTAGTGTGCGATAAAATGCCATAAATAAATAAATATAAACTTTTAATGTTGAGCACCTGATTCTCAAAGTGAACATATTCCAAACGCTATAATGAAAATAAAATGATTTTTTTCTACCTTTGTTGTCTGGTGACTGTTTTTCTGATCATGCTGGCCCAGTATCCGATTCTGCTGCTATCTGTCCTCTTAACTCCGTTTCCAGGGCTTCCTTTCCATTTATTTCTTTCCTTTCCTCCTTTCTTCTTCATTTGTGGTCCTCAGCTTCTGCCTATTTTCTTCATCCATGTGCAGTTTTTCTCCTCTCTTCCTTCTCCCTCATCTCATCTCCTTCCTCACTCTTCCCTCCCCTTCATCCATGTCCGGTATTTCTTCTCTCTCCCCTCATCTCCTCTCCCCTGCCCTCCATCCACCCATGTCCAGCGACCCTTCTCTCCCCCTGCCCTGCATGCACCCATGTACAGCGGCCCTCCTCTCCCCTGCCCTGCATGCACCCATACCCAGCGACCCTCCTCTCCCCTGCCCTCCATGCGCCCATACCCAGCGACCCTCCTCTCCCCTGCCCTGCATGCACCCATACCCAGCGACCCTCCTCTCCACTGCCCTGCATGCACCCATACCCAGTGACCCTCCTTTCCCCTGCCCTCCATCCACCCATGTCCAGTGACTCTCCCCTGCCCTGCATGCACCCATACCCAGTGACCCTCCTCTCCCCTGCCCTGCCCTGCCCTCCATGCACCCATACCCAGCGACCCTCCTCTCTCCTGTCCTGCATGCACCCATACCCAGTGACCCTCCTTTCCCCTGCCCTCCATCCACCCATGTCCAGCAGTGACCCTCCTCTCCCCTGCCCTGCATGCACCCATACCCAGCGACCCTTCTCTCCCCTCCATCCACCCATGCCCAGCGACTCCCTTCTCTCCCCTGCCACCCCCTCTCGAGTTGTTCAGCGAATTCTCCTCCCACCCTCCCTCCGGATCCGGTCCCTCACCGACAGGGCCGGTCTTAGCAAGTGCGGGGCCCTATGCAGACCAATTTGGTGGGGCCCAATCTTAGCCCCGCCCCCACCGCAGTCCCACCCCCACCGTAGCCCCGCCCCTACCCTAGCTCCACCCCATTGATAAGATTACTCCATTTTTAGAACATTTTTTATTTATGAAATTTCGGAGATCTCGCGATGCTGTGAGCTGGACGGACGCTTCGCGCTACAGCTCTGGGACCCCGGCTCCTAAACGTCCCCAAAACAAAAGAAAACAGCTGATTTGCTCCCCTCCCGCGACTATACGCAACGGAGAATTTTATGGACAGATATCTACGCCGCTCACCCGGTCAGATGGCGCATAAAACGGTGAAAAAAGAGAAAAATAAAATCGGGAACGAAACCAAAATGGCGGACAACGAGAGCGAGTTGAGAACGGAGTTCTCAGAAGCCCAACTAGCGCAGATTACAGCAGCGATTATGAAGGCACTAGCCCCGCAATGGGACTCCTTGTCCGAAAAACTGGACAGTTATGCAGCTGGCTTTGATGGCTTGCAAACCCGAGTGGGAGATGTGGAGACCCGAGTAATGGCTCTGGAGGACGATGTGAGAACACATGGGCCTGAGATCTCCAGTTTGAAGCAACAATTGATAGACTTGACTGATAAGTTTGAAGATCTCGAGAATCGCTCGCGGAGAAACAACATAAGGTTAGTTGGCCTACCTGAAAGCATACCGGAGGCTAATATGGTAGAGTGGCTGGAACAATGGCTGGGCAGGGAACTGGCTCTGACCGATTCAAGAGGGCCATTGGTAGTAGAAAGAGCCCACAGAGTAGGCTGGAAAAGCGAAGACGCTAACCGGCCCCGAGTGGTAATAGCAAAAGTATTGAACTATAAACATAAACAAGAAATTTTGCAAGGTTTCAAATTGAAGAGAGACACGCTGGCCTATAATTCTAAGCGAGTATTAATCTTCCAAGACTTTTCCTGGATGGTACAAGAAAAGAGGAGACAATTTCACCCCCTCTGCACAATGTTGATTAAGAAAAAAATCAAATTCATGCTAACATATCCAGCTCGGTTGCAAATCTTCCACCAAGATAAGTGGCAGCACTTTGATGCAGTACAACCTGCAAGAGCATTTCTGAACGGCCACGGATTGCTGGCGGGAGACTGAGAGCGGCTGAGCAGGCGCGGGAGCCTGGTCATGAGGCATAAGCAATTTGCAAGGTGAGGGAAGCACGAGGAATGGGGGGGCAGGCGGGAGTCGGGGCTCCTTAGCGTCACAGGAGATCCCCACTTTCAGCTAGCGCTGGAAGGTTACACAGGGTTTCGGCAGAGGGGGAGGGGAGGGAGGGAGGGGTAGGAAGAACGGGCAATTAATAATGTGTGAAGAAGAAGCTTCTGGGCAAGAAAGACAACGATTAATAAGAGAGGACAGGTGCCATCGATGGACAGGGGGGGAAGGAATGGACAAAGAAATAGACATGATATATAGGACTAGGACTCATACAAAACAGCATCATGCGACGCAATCATGCCAATTAGGCTAGCTACATGGAACGTGGGGGGAATAACTTCCCCCATAAAAAGAACAAAAATCTTGACTGCTCTAAAGAGACATAAAATAGACATCGCTTGTTTACAAGAAACGAGGCTGTCAGACCAAGAGCATAAAAAACTGAAAAAGCAGTGGGTCGAAGAGGTTTATGCGGTTTCGGCCCAGGGGCGGAGGGGAGGAGTGGCTGTCCTAGTAAGGAGAGGAGTGCCCTGTAAATTGACAACAATAGAATGAGGAGAACAAGGGAATTACATACTGCTCCAGGGGTGGGCGCAAGGAATAAAATTCCACTTACTAGTAATATACGGTCCCAACATACCGGATAAAAAATTTTTCCAACGCCTGATGATTAGATGTTTGGCACTCCGGGAGGGGGAATTGATGGTTGTGGGAGATTTTAACTTGATTTCTGACCCCACCTTAGACTGTACAGCGGCCGCGTCCCCATATTATCGAGGGTATAGATCTCAGATGTGGCAGACTTTCACCAACACACTGGGACTGGTGGACACTTGGAGGATCCTCCACATAGGAGAAAGGGACTATACTCACCGTTCCCGGGCCCATAATACGCAGGCTCGCCTAGACTACATATTAACAGATCGGTCTCTGTTCTCCCGGATACAGGCAGTCCACATAGGCCCTGAAGAGATCTCGGACCATGCCCCGGTGTGGGCGGACATTGAATTTGCTCTGGAGAAAGAGGGGGGTGGCCCAGGCTGGCGTTACCCAACTTACTTAGCTAGGGACCCCCACTTCAACCAATATATACATACTAAATGGGCCGAATTTAAAGAGTATAACGTACAACACAAGGACCGGCCCAAGATATACTGGGCAACCTCGAAAGCAGTGCTGAGAGGTGATATAATTGCCTATGTATGCAGAAGGAAAAAACAGCTGGCGAACAGTATACTACAATTAGAAAAACAAACCCAAGTAGCTAAAAGGAAATATATTCAAAATCCTAATGCACGCACACTGGAGGCCCTGAGGGCGACGCAGGTGGCTCTTAACACTCTTATACATGAGAAAACTACTCACTCCATGAATTACCAGAAATATAGGCTCAAGCGATTTGGGAACAGATCAGGGAAATTGATGGCCAGAATAATTAAGGGGTGGGGAGGTTCCAGAATTATAGAAGCAGATGTGGGGGGGCGGGGGGCACCCTCGGAGATCCAACACTATCTAGAGCAGGCGAAGGTCCCCAAGCTGACAGAACTAGAGCTAGAAGCCCTAAATGCACCTTTGCAACTTACTGAACTACAGACAGCGATAAAGACTCTAAAGACATGCTCAGCCCCGGGACCTGATGGATACCCTGCAGAATACTATAAAAACCTGCCGGTGGAAGTAGTGGGAGATCTGTTAGCTTATTTTGAAGAGGTAATTGGGACTGGTTCATTTCCCTTGCATGAAAATGCAGCACTAATCACCCTGATCCCGAAACCAGAGAAGCCCAGAGAACAGGTTACGTCTTACCGGCCTATCTCTCTCATAAATGTAGATGTAAAACTACTAGCTAAGATATTGGCAGAGAGGATGGCAGTACCCCTTGCTAGGATGGTGACCCCAGAACAGGTGGGTTTTGTCAGAGGGAGGCAGTCTTCATTTAATGTCCGGCGTCTACTGCTGGCGATGGCTCGCTGCCGGGCGGGAGGAGATCCCGCCCTGGTGGTGAGCCTCGACGCAGAGAAGGCTTTCGACAGGGTCGCCTGGCCATACCTTTTCCAAACGCTAGAATACATGGGCTTTGATGGATGGTGTTTAGAGGTGATACGGGCACTTTACAAGGACCCACGGGCAGGACTATTGGTGAATGGAGTACAGGGCCCACGGTTCCCGATAATGAGGGGGACGAGGCAGGGTTGTCCCCTGTCGCCACTCCTCTTTACTATAGCCTTGGAGCCTCTGCTCCGAACTGTGATGTTAGCGGAGGAGGTGAGGGGGGTTGTTCTGGGGCGTGAGCAAATCAAACTCTTAGCTTATGCTGATGACCTACTCCTGGTGCTACAAGAGCCAGCACGCTCTCTCCGGAGCATGTTAACCTGTCTGGAGACCTATGGATGCTACTCTGGATTTAAATTGAACTATGACAAATCCTGGGCGCTCCCATTGATGCCCTCGGTGAGGGGCGCCTGGCGGGGACCTTTCCCTCTCAGATGGGCAGAAGATTCCCTCAAATACTTGGGGATACAGATACCAGCAGACTTGAAGAAGCTACATGAACTTAATGTGAATGTATTAATGTCAGATACTAAATCAAAGCTGGAGGGGTGGGAGAACCTTCCAATATCCCTATTTGGGCGAGTGGCACTGTATAATATGTTTATTATCCCAAAATGGCTATATGTCTTTCAAACAGTGCCTCTTTATCTTTCCAAAACGGATGAATGACAACAGAATAGACTTTTAAATAAATTTCTGTGGAAAGGGAGAAAGCCACGGCTCCCGTTAAGGATGATGTGCACCCCAGTGGAACATGGGGGGGTGGGCCTCATTAGCTTACGTCACGTGACTGTCGCCTGCGAAATGCGCCACATCAATGACTGGCATAGACGAACCTCAGATTTTTCAAACACCCACCTGGAGAGGCGGATGTCCCCGGTTGCGGACTTGGGCTGCCTCCTACACTTGCCAGATAAGGAGACCCCTATGGAGCTACACCAATCAGGCATAATGCCAGCGGCGCGGGCCGCGTGGCGCTGGGTGTGCCGATTACATCATTTCTCACCAAGGGTAACACCATTCCTACCTATATGTGGCAACCCGAGGTTTCCCGCGGGTAATTTGTATCCAACATTTGAACGCTGGGAGAGACAGGGACTCAAATATTTGCTGCAAGCAGTGACCGACGAAGGAAAAATTAAACTCTTTACGGAGCTACAAAGGGAGTACAATATCCCCAACAAAGACTATTGGCACTATTATCAACTGGCACATTATATTCGGGGTCTGCCATGGACGGACCTGACTGAAGATGTCAGGGAGGAACTATCAACGGCATTCTCCTTTGAAGCACAACAGCGAGTGCCACTGACCTTCTACCACAGACATATCAAAGACTCAGCCTCAAAATTGGTTTATAAAAAATTAGCGGAGGCCTGGACCAAAGACCTCGGAACCTCTATTCAAGTAGAGCACCTCAAGTCCTTTATTCTGGGTATTCGTAGGAGGTCCAGATTCACTGAACACTGGGAGACATGGTATAAATTTGCGCTCCGAATGTACATTTCGCCGCATAGAGCATTCCACATGGGGACCTCCGCCTGGGGAGAGTGCCCGAGATGTGGTACAGAAGGCGTACTGATTGGACACATGTTCTGGGGATGTAGGAGAGTGGAGAAGTTGTGGAGAGAGGTACTGTTGCAGGTCTCTACTTGGTGGGGATCTGGGTGGTACTATGATGTATTATTATTGTTTGGCAGACCCCGGCTAGGACTACCAGCGCCTAAAGGCTATAAATCTTTTGCCAATAAGGTGACTTTAACAATACTGCAGTTACTCCTGGCAGGATGGACAACCGGGCAGTGCCTGGGAATTCAACAATGGCGTGTCAAGTTGATTGAACTGATGAGACTTGAAAGGCTGGATATTGTAAAGTGGATCCCCTTTTCTCCGTGGTTGCAGCTCTTCCAAAAACCCCAACAAAAAAACAGACTCCCCCCCCAAAAAAACAATGAAGCTTTTTATTAAACAGGAGGGTCGTCCCTCCTTCCCTCAGTTACGTCTCCCAAAACACCAAACAAGGTTACGCAGTACAGGTTTCAACATCTGCTTCCTCCCCCCTGTCACCTGGAGAGTAGCAGTAAAAGAAAAAAAAAAAACACACTGCGCAATTCAGCCCTGGTTTTAAACCACAGTTCACCTTTTTGCCCTGCTTTAAAACACAGCTCAGTCAAGTCAGGCTTTCAAAACACAGTTCAATTTTAGCCAAGCTTTTAAACACAGCTCAGTCCAGCCAGGCTTTCAAAAACACAGTTAAACACAGCTCAGTCCAGCCAGGCTTTCAAAACACAGTTCAATTTGAGCCAGGCTTTAAACACAGCTCAGTCCAGCCAGGCTTTCAAAAACACACAGTTCAATTTGAGCCAGGCTTTAAACACAGCTCAGTCCAGCCAGGCTTTCAAAAACACACAGTTCAATTTGAGCCAGGCTTTAAACACAGCTCAGTCCAGCCAGGCTTTCAAAAACACAGTTCTGGCTCTGCGCGGGCTCAAAGCCTAGGGTCCCACCCTCTTGGTCAATCATACTCCTACCTGACCTCCTCCCGCTTGACCCGGCTTGGCCCCGCTACTTCCTTGGCTTTCGCTGAGCCAGAGCTGAAAAGTCCATCGGCTCTTCCAGGGTGTTCTCCGGTTCAGTCAACTCCATAGGGCAAGGCTCACTCTCCGCCTCTCTCTCCTCAGGAGCCCAATCCATATTCTCTTCACCCCGCCCTTCTCCCAGCTGCTCACCCTTTCTTTCATTAAAGCTCTTTGGTGTCTCTTCTTTCTCCACCCACCTGTTCCACCACCTCTTCCACCAGGTTGGAGAATCAGCCTTACTCCTTCCCCTGCGGCCCCCCCTCTGGAGACTCCTGGGAATGCACATAGTTTCTCTTATCCTCAGGTTCCCTTGGAGCATGTTGGGAGTTGTAGTTCCTTATTTCTAGTTCTTTCTTGGGGAATGCCTGCCTATAACGGGGGTATTCTTGCTTAGCCCAGGGTTCCCCTGAGGCATGCGGGGAGTTGTAGTTTCTTGCTCTCCTCTTTTCTTTCTGTTCCCCAGAGCTGCCTACATACTCTTTACAATATACAGGACTGGAACTCGGAAAGAGGTGTGGAATTCCAGGACTGTTGGAACCCCTTCTGGAGATCGTTGTCACCTGGAGTTAGAAGCAGACTTTTAAATGTTTAAATGCTTATTTATGAAATTTCAAATAAAGACAAATGAAGCTAAACTTGTACAAAAAAACTGATTGAAATAATAAGCACAATGCTATCATGAAACCTCCCCTCCCCAGAAATTATTCAGTTCAAGTCCACTACAATTAGTAGTTCCAATTCTCATAACAAAGGAGAATAAAGGAAAAATATTAAGAAAAGATTCAGTACTTTCAAATTCCCCTATTACTCTGTAACCCATATATGCAATAAAATAAAATTGAAATGAAAAGATATACAATAAAATAAAGTGATGTGTGAAATATAATGTACAATATAAAAACATATAGACCACCAAGGTATTAAAATTGTTTTAAAATATATACCACAGCTCTCTGACTCAAGAAGACTCCGACTCTGTCATCCATAATTGTCTCACAAAAAACGTTCTTCCTTTAAAATATTTAATTTCTTTTATTACAATACATATATCACATAAAACCACTTATGCTGTGTAAGTTCCGGAACTTGCCCAGTCACACCCTTCACTTCACCACCCATTCACATAAACCTTGTGTGGGCACATTTCTATATATCCATAATCTGTGTACATGCTCCCCTATTGTTGTTTCCTCAATTTCAAATCTTCCACTTGTGTCTTAGGAACAAAAGAGAGAAGGTGTTCTAATTGTTTTTCCAAGAGTTTCCCCGTTATTTCTGTTTATGTAATTTAAATTGAAGTTGATATTGCTCAAGATACAAGGGTATAACAAAAGAGAGGGAACAAAGTACAAACTAAAGTCCAAACAAAAAAACAGCACCACGGGCCTTTAAAATGGAACAAAGTTCTTTAATGAATGAGCGTTGACCCGACACGGGCCGTGTTTCGGTGACTAGCACCTGCGTCAGGGGTCTACATAAAATACAAAACATGGAAATAATATATTTTTAAAAATTGTTAACATATAATGAATAAAACCAAGAATTAAAAATAATATTTAGACTCATCAAGCATACATATATAAGCCTATATAAACACCTAAAGCATTTAATATTTTAACATTGCATTTAATAATTTAACATTCTCATATATTATTATATAGTAATTTGAAAATAAATGGATAATTAATCAAAACAAAAATGGTAATGGTAACTCACCACAGTGATGACGTGGAAAACTTGGGGAATAACTCGAATATTTTCATCTACAATATTCCTTACTTTTGGACAAAAAATTTTTCATATATTAATATATGTTTAAAATGCTTATTTTAATTATTAATAATATATTTTATAGAAAGGCCATATTATATAATACTGGCTATAACTGAATTTAAAAATAATTTTTTAAAACATTTTAAAATATACAACAAATTTCAAACATTACACTGATAATATCATGAGCCTTCAAAAACATTCAAATCAGCACAGAATAAATAGATATATACATCTTCAAATATAAAAGCCAAAAATATAATATCTAGTGGCATTACTTGATCTTAATTTTGAAAAAACAGCATTTTGTCACTATATGTGTATATATATATACATATATATATATGCATATATATACATATGTATCTGTGTATATGTATATCTATATATTATAGCATAAACAGGGCTTCTATTATCTTTTGAAGCTCTGGGTATATTTATTTGGTTATCTGCCAATTGCAATTAATTATGTAAACTTTATTTGTAACTGCTATAATGGTATTTTAGCTAATGACAAAATACCTTAAATATTTGCATTTATTTTGTTATCTACCAGTCACAATTAATTATACAAATGGCATCTTGAATAGTGGCAAAGGATTAACAGGGCTTTAATTCACATGTATATGTTTCTCACATCAGCATTCATTTAATAAAATGTCTTCAGGCTCATTCATTAAAGAACTTTGTTCCATTTTAAAGGCCCGTGGTGCTGTTTTTTTGTTTGGACTCAAGATACAAGGGTAACATCAAACCCTAATACTGGCTATGATATCATAATGTAGGTGTAAACTCTGTTAGTATCAACCAGTTATGCAATTGTTTAACTTTGGTGTAGGCTTACTTAAGCTGCATGTCTTTCTGTAGGTTTGACTGAGCTCCAAGTGGGGTAGCGGATATATAAAATGCTTCCCATACTTCCAGGTCATTATGCATATGTCAAGCTCCATGCATGACCTTTGTTAATATAAATATTCCTAGGATTGACCATTTTTGCAGTATAAGGCAACCTCATACTTGCTATCCACTTTTTAGTGCTCATGATTGGATGCCAATGATGAGTAATAGTAAGGTCCAGGAATTCCGACCTGTTTAAGGATTCTGAATACCTACAACCTAAAACAGCCTGCAATCAGAGTACTAACCATATATTTGTTGAGCCCATAACAATGCTTAATCAAAACCACTATTCCTTCCGAGGACCACTGAGATAGATACATTAGATTATCTCTCCATGCACTATGCAACAGATATAATAGAAGCCATGGAAAGACCTGAAAGTGTTTATTAGTATGATCCACCTGAAATTGCTATTACCTCAAGAGGGGTAACATCAGGATTAAGGCCCAAGGGATTGGGTAATATAAAGGGAATTCCATATGCCCAAATAATATATCACCTGAGAATGAAGTTTCCTGTCTCGCACCATACCTTCTAGCAATTTTTAAGACCAAAACTCCCCCTCTAGTTTGATAGCTTGCCACCTTCTGGAATGGATGATGACAAGCTTGACGAGCTTTGTGTCACCCCTCCTCAGAGGGGGTGACAAGTGGGGAATGTATAATTATACTACAGCAAGAGGCCCTCACTGGATGCCCACCGGAAGGGTGGAAGGCCAGATTTTAGGACTCAGGCTGTAAAAATACCAGCTAGGTTTAAAAATCTATGACTGGCTGAGCAAGGACTTGCTTTTCCTGCAAGTTAATATGTGTTCTAGCTTAAGACCTATCCACTGGAATAGTGGTGGGCCAAGCTACATAGCTTTAAACAGCTGAAAAGCACTGACTAGGCCTGATAACAAGATGATGGCCTTATAGCAGAGAGCCTGCAAGAGCAAGGACTGCTTGGTGAGTTCTAATGAAACCTGGTGCAACTTCCAAATTGAGTGTAACACACATGATGTAGAAATTAAAGACAGAAATGATAAGAAGTTTGGTTCATAACACGGAGTCTGTCTTTAATAAGTTGGCACCCAGATCACAAGATGTTATGAAATTGATATATCTATATTTAGATACCTTCATAAGAACAAAGTGTTTACAAAAAAGGAAATTACACAATAGCATGCAATAGCTAATGTTTGGATGTTTGGATGTCCGTATCTAGGGAAGTGTTTACAAAAACGGAAAGAGGGGCACCTGGCCGGAGGGCATGACTCATAGATTGAGCAAGATTAGGAAAAAGTCCCTCTCAATAGACTTGTATGGGGACCAGATGGTATATAAGGACTGGTCACCCAGGCATATTTCGGAGGTTCTCCCCAGCGTATCTAGGACGCAGAGCTCCAGTCAGCTGAATCCAGAATTTGTCTGATGAATGTATCTGATTAAAGTCTGATTTGCAAATAAACTCTTCATTCCAAATGATGATTTGTGGGCTTCACTTAATGATGAAAGGCTGTAAGTATAAATGCTTTTGCTACATCAGGCTATCATTCGCTGCATTGTATAACCTGTAGTCTAAATCCAGTTTGTCATAAGGCTGGTATATTTTCCTTAGACCTAACGTCTCCCTTAGAGGCAATAACTCCTCGAGTACCCCAGTACTAGTGCTATTTAGAGATGGAGTCAGATTTAAGGTCACTCCAGCCTTCTTGGGGGGGGGGGGGGCTCGGGACCCCCCAATTCTCAATACAACCTTAACAAATTGATCAGAAAAAAAAAGTTAGAACCAAGATGGCTGCACCCAGCTAAGTTGCTGTGAGCCTCGTTTTTCGTGCTCTAACAAAATGCCTAAACGCAGAGGGAGAACAACGAGCAGAGCTTCCCCGTTACCCCCCTCTTTACCTGGTCCGATGGATCGTTTTGTGAGGCCACAGGGACCTGTTTTTGACGGCGGAGCGCTGCCAGTAGAGAACGCCGGCAATTTGGAGATTTTGGCTTCTCCTGGCTATGAAGTTACCTTGAGCCCCGCTGCGCCCACCCCTCCTCCCCAGCCGATTGGCGCTAGTTCCTTCCTTGTTGAATCGACGGGGTCCACTCCGGAAGATGGTAGGGGCCCAGAGGAACGCCGATTGGAAGCTTCATTTACATCTCAGGTTGGAACGGAGGGCAGTTTGCCCATGGAATCGCTGCGGATTGAGGGAGGAGGACCTGAGGACTTGGGTGAGACTCGTGAGCGGTTTTCTGAAAGGTTTGAATTACCTAAAGAGCTAGTAACTAAACCAAAAGAAGTGACATTAGAAGCATTATGGGATTTAGTTTCTAATTTGGGACAAACTTTTTTAAAACAGATTAACGAAGTAATGCCAAAAGTAAAATCCTTGGAAATTGATTTACAAAAAAAAGATGTGCAGTTTAAAGAGTTAAATGACAAAGTGGAAAAAATGGATCAAAGAATTGTGAAGATTGAAACAATACAACCTACTATGATGAAAGACTTGACAAATCTCAGACTGAAAACTAAAATTTTTGATAATTATACTAAAAGCTATAACCTGAGATTTGTCAATTTTCCTAGACTACAGAATGTGGCTCCCCTTGAAATGCTGAAACGCTATATGCGTGAAATTCTGATGATACCTGAGTCAAACTTACCACCATTGACTATGGCATATTATATTCCTGGAAAAAATTTGAACCAACTTGATAATCCGATTGATGTCTCCCTTTTGCTTCAGACTTCTGACTCTGAATTAGCAACTGCCGCCACGTTAGTGGCGACGGTTGCATTATTACCAGACAAGAACTGGATCTTCCGTTTATTTTTCCGTAATAAAGAGAAGCCTTTTTTGGGCCTAAAAATATTATTATTTCCTGATGTCTCCAAGGAGACTAGAAGACGGAGGAAGCAATTCTTGCTCCTTAGGCCTGAGGTTCTGCACTTGGGGGGAACCTTTTTTTTAAGGTACCCCTGCAAGTGCATAATAAGGCTTAGGGAGAAGAAATATGTTTTCACGGAACCAGCCCACGTATCGGCACTTATAGCCTCGGTAAAAGTGGATAAGCAATAAATTATAAGATAACTCCACTTAGCTAGTTTTGCATCATCCGTTATATATTTCCTTTTGTAAAACTCCCTTAGATATCCTAATCTTGGATCCCAAATTTATGGACTTGAGTATGGGTTACCTTGAAAATGTATATTGTTTTTTTTTTTTTTTTCTCTTTATATATTTTCTTAACATTTCCTAACAGTTATGTAACTGCCTCATTTTTGTATACTTTCTTAAGCAAGATATTTCTTGTAATAAAATGGATAAATGAATAAATATTAAAATTAAAAAAAAAAAAAAAAAAGAAAAAAAAAGTTAGCGCTAAGTAGGGATCCAGTCTCTAAATTTTCTGATTTAAAGGAGTATTAAACTCAAAGTCACTATCACCCTTTCTCACACACCCCTCAGCAAAACACCCCAGTCACATTCAGTTATTCTCACACCCCCCTACTCACACTCACTCATTCTAATACAGCACTCAGCAAAACACCCCACACACTCATCCGTTCTCACACACCCTTCAGCAAAACAACCCCAGAATGGCACACCCCCACTCACCCCTCAGTACCACAACCCCACTGACACTCATCCATTCTAACACACCCTAGAGTAGCACACCTCCGTGCACACTCACCCCTCAGCATACTTATACAGTGTTATTATACACAAATAAACCTTGCTTTTCTCAATTACAAAGTACTAACCTATCGCTGAGCAACGCCAGCAGGGACAGTTAGTCAATAAATGTTCCTCTCCCAAGCACCCCCAGAAATTTGCACCTGCTCCAGGGGAGTTATGACTCTTCACCCTAAGTTTTCTTGGATACAGACACATTTTATAATGGATGTGTACATTTTGTAACTCTACCCAATCTTCACCTCAGAAACACCTACACATATAGGAGACAATTCTATAATGGGGCAGTTACATGTGCATATGCGTAATGTGTATAAATGTACAGAATACTGTCACTGACACACATAGTGGGAGAGAGAAAGAGGGAAATTTTAGAAAAAAAGTGGGGGAGAGAAAGGGCAGATGCTGAATAGTAAGTGGGGATAGAAAGAGGATAGAATAAGTAAAGGCTGGGGACAGCCAAGCTGAGGGAAAGAGATGGAAAGCTGTAAGGGACAGAAATTGAAGACTGGATAATAGGAATAAATTAAATTTGGACAAAAAGACAAATACATTAAAGAAAGCTGAATGAAAAAAGAGGAGAATGAAAAATGGCAAATGGACAGGAAATCCTGGCAAGAGAAGATGGAGCAAAGCAGAAACCAGAGACTGGAACCAACTCAATTAGAAAAAGCAAACAGCCAGACAACAAAGGTAGAAAAAAAAAGAATATTATTTTTATTTTTGTATAAAGGACTGTGGTAGCTATGCTAAAGGCTAATAAATATAAATATAAAATGGAAATAAAGAGAATTTGTTTATTGCAGTGGTTGCCAAACCCGGTCCTGGAGGCACCCCAGCCAGTCAGGTTTTCAGTATATTCACAATGAATATTCATGAGATATACTTGCATGCAGTGGAGGCAGTGCATGCAAATGTTTTCCATGAATACTCATTGTGGGTATCCTGAAAACCTGACTGGCTGGGGTGCCTCCAGGACAAGGTTTGGGAGCCACTGGTTTATTGGATTAATATTAATACATTTCAGACTAACTGTTGACCAAAATCTCTTTCCTCTGGTCAAGACAGGATACCATAACAGTAGCTTACTGTCCTGACCTAAGGGAAGAAGCTTAAGCCTCTGAAAGCTAAATGTATTAAGTTAGTCCAGTAAAAAGGAGAACTGGGTTCAATTCCCACTGCAGCTCCTCGTGACCCTGGGCAAGCCACTTAACCCTTTCCTAATTCTCTTCCCAGGGTCTCCTGTTCATTTGACATGGCTTCACTCTCCATGTCCACCATCCGTGTTCCCTCTGTGTCCCTTATCCATCCTGTCCAGCATTCTCCAATGCTCTTCCTTCTGCTGCTGCTGCTGCTGCTACTGGTCAGGAAAATCAGCAACAGTGACAAGGGTGGTGGTGAGAGAGAGGTTGGAGCTTGCTGATTTTGCTACATGGCAGTACTGGAGTGCTACATGGCAACCTAAAAAAAAGGTGTATAGCCATGCAGCTTAGAGGGAACAGTGGATGCCATGGGGAAAGAGTAGAGATGGGAGAGATACTGGATTGAAAGAGGAGAGGGAAGAAAGAAAGAGAGATGCTGAACCCTGGAGGGAGTGGAGGGAAGAAAGAGATAGACAAGACCATGATGAAGAAGAGGAAGAACAGCTGGATTCTGAGGAGGAGAGAGAGATACTGGACCCACAGTGGCAGGGAGAGCAGTGAAAAGAGAGAGAGAGACTGGACAGTTGGTGGGGGAAGAGAGAGGGAGAAACACTGGATCACCAGAGGGAAGGAGAGAGAGAGTTGCCATTGTGAGGTGGTGTGGAGTGGCTGGAGAGACAGAAAGAGATGGTAGCACTGGGGTGGGGGGAAGAGAGAGGAGATACGCTGGGCAAAAGATGGAACAGGGACATAGAGAAAAGATGCTGGGCATGGCAGGAAAATAGAGAAGGGACACAAAGAGGCAATACAATGCACAGAGGAAGGGATAGGGACACTGAAAGGGCAGATGAGGAATGTGTGAAAGAGGAGGGGGACGAGACAGGAAAATAAAGGGGAGATACTGGACAGGATGGATAAGGGGCGCAGAGGGAACATGAATGGTAGACATGGAGAGAAAAGACATGTCAAATGGCCAAAAGAGTCTGGAAAGAGAATTAGGGGAAAAAAGAGTAAGGAGAAGAAAGGCACTGGGACTAAAGCAAATGAAAAAAATAAAATGCTTAGCCAAAAACATTTTATTCAGGCAAGTGTGCATTTATGACATCTTGTATTTCAGTTTCTATTTCTGTGGTATTGCTGTATATGCAGAGTTGGACTTCATAAGGCATCAAGTTCAGTTTTTTGCCTTCATATCTCTGTAACTAATATGTGGTCCCTTATTTCATATTTGATGCAATTTTTTGAGGGTCTGTCTGTGTTTTTGTGTGTGACCAAGGTGCAGCATTCTGCTAGCATATAGCTTGTGTGAGGGATTCAACTAGTGTTAGTTTCTGTGTCAGGATCTGTAGCAGTCTAAGTTGTTCTGGTTTTTTTCAGCAAAAAATATATTGATAGTCTAGGATGTTGTCTTTTTATAGGTAGGGTGGTTGCTATTTGAGTCCTGGAAATTAGTGCTGCTTTATCATGACAGGTTTTCTTGATAGGAATGTGTTTGGTTTTTTTTGCAGGGTTGGTTACTGGAGCTTTGTTTCTGTTATCTAAAGTTTGTGAAATAATCATAGAACATACATACATGTGGCAGTGTTTTCATTTGAGATGGCAGCTCTAGTGCAGTCAGTTGGTTTTAGAGGAGCAAGGCGGGGAAGAGTGCAACAGAAGGTGTGGCAAGGGATTTGGGAAGAGATATAGGGGCAGGACAAGGGAGGGACATGGGCAGGGCAGGCCTTGGGTGTTTCTTTGTCAACAAATTGGCAGTCTTACTGTGGAAGTCTGTTTAGGCTACAGTGAATGAATCTCCTCTTTGCTTTGAGCAGTATTGTGTGTCACCATGAACAACGATGCTTTTTATTCTAAGACACAGGAGCAAACTAGATCTCAGAGCAGAAACCCTTCATTACATCATTACTTTGGCTCTGCAGGACTTAGGTAGTTCTGATATTCCTGCTCTCTGCCTCCCCAATTTTAATTTTATTTACCAATAAAATTTTCAAGCTGTTAGAAAGGTTTTCTTTATATGATTATCTAGTACTCACAGTGGGTTCACTTTGGATTCTAATTTTTTGATATTGGGCTGCAAGCAGAGCAATCTGGCTTCCTCTATTTTCTAATTAAGTGGAGTATCCTACAAAAGACAAAGTGTAATATTTGCAAAGCTGCCTTTCACCTTGTCTGTGGTAGGAGGAAGAGCAGAAGGGGTGGAGGTTTAATGTGACACTTAACTGTTGTATACCAATGTTGGTTTCCTGAATTTGCTGGGTTGCCTTACTGGTCACTTGATTTGCAAGTAATTAGTCTTGCTGCTTGCTACAGATATGTTAAGTGAGTATCTAGGATCATTTTGCCTGTTCATCAAATCTTGAACAAACCTTGAGAATATTCCTCAAGAAAGGAAGTTCCCTTGAATATCTCATACATAGTGCTATGTGGAGATCATTTCTTCTTTCAGTCATTGAACGGCATCTCTATAATTGATCTTTTATGGTTCAAGACATGGCAAATCATCAGTATTGGGGAGATATGGATCAGTTGGTTTCTCCAGTTCTTAGAGGAAGTCTCCCATTTCTTGCAGTTTGCGATTGTCTCTGCTTAATAATTTTTGGATTATTTTGAACAATGCATTCACAATAACTTCTGGGCTACCATAATACTGTTCAAGCCTTTGTGACATTTCAGCTGCCCCATGGGTGGACTTTCCATGTATGAATATTTGAATCCTTTCCCATATTTCACAGATCCACTTCCCTGATGTCTTCAGCCTCAGATTGATCTCCTCTGTCAATCAGAGTGAGCCTTGTAGTTAGGAGCTCATTATGCAGATGGCTGTTGTAAGACTTCTCCCATCGTACATTACTATCCTTGTGATCTTGAACAGTAGTGCAGGGTGCGGTGCTCAAATTTATCAGGTTGTGCCAGGGGGTAGATGGATGTTGCCTTGCTGATGGCACCTGCCCTGATCTTTCTTGGGCCCAATCCCTATAGAACACTGGGAGGTAAGGCTGAGGGGTGGCATCTTCCCTGGTATGCGTATCCGGAGTGTGGGCCACGTGTGGTGTATCTATATGTGCATCTGCATGTGGGTAATTGGTTAGTAGTTGACATCAATGTTCCGTGCATTAGGTTGACTTCTCTCAGGCTTGTTAGCTATTGGTGAAGAACAGGATATTTTCTCTGCATCTGAAGGCTCGTCTTGGTCAGATTGTGTGTGTTCGCTGCCATGTTTTAAGGCATTAGCTACAACATAATTTTTAGTCTATTCTCACGCCCCACTTTCTGGCTTATTTTCATGTTCTACTTTTCTTATGATGTCTGCTATCAGATTCTTTTCTGATCTAGGCTTTTCTGAAAGTCTCTTGGACTAGGTTCTCCTCTGTGTTAGTTTTAATTACAAAATTGTAATACTTTTCTGACTTGTGCTGTACTTGTGTCAGGTAGATGAAGGCCAAAGAAGGGAAAAAAAGGAGGAAGGATCCTTCATGCACATGTGAGCAGTGAAGAGAGTGAGGTGGACCCAAGGAGGATATCAAAAAGCCTTTATTATAAAAGGCATAAAACCTACCCGACATGGCCATGTTCTGGCACAAAGGTCTGTCTCAGGGGTCAATTAAATCTTTTGTGTTGTGATGACAAAACTTGACCTAAGGCAGATGTGAAGATGCTGGCTGCTAAAACGCTGTGTGATCCCAAGAAGAAAAATTACTCTTCAAGGCGCCGTTTGTATTGCCTCACTCTTTTGTTTCAATGTAGATGAAGGCAACCATCTATCCCCGCTTTAATAATATCAAGCATGTCTCTCTACCTGGCCCAGACCTATATGTTAGAAGGGAAAGGGAAATGGGACTTGATATACTGCCTTTCTGAGGTTTTTGCAACTACATTCAAAGCGGTTTGCATATATTCAGGTACTTATTTTGTACCAAGGGCAATGGAGGGTTAAGTGACTTGCCTAGAGTCACAAGGCGCTGCAGTGGGAATTGAACTCAGTTCCCCAGGATCAAAGTCCACTGCACTAACCACTAGAATATTTCTCGTACCGTGTTTGACAATTTCCCCTGGGTTTTTTGGGTCAGCTTGCAGATACTTTTGGTTATGATGTGTTCTGTTGCATTCTGTTGCTCCAAGCTCACCTAAAAATGAGGGCAAATTGGTAAACGGAATATTTTGTGTCAAGCCAAGGCTCAGGTTGCTCGGATACTATTGTCATTGTGAAGTGTGTAATAAAGCTGCAGCCTTTCATAATCCATTAGCTGTCCATTGAGTTAATACGTTTTGGTCATTACTTGGTGTCATGAGGGGAGGGGATGAGGGAATCCCTCCTGTCTATGTTATGTCCATTATATAACATTTAATAAATAGAATTCATATTATTATATATTTGGATTAGAGCATCTGATGCAATTCATATGTATGGATAGATTGCAGCAATCCAGAGCCTCTTTCATGGTTACTTTTGATTAAAAAAAATTTAAGGAATCTGTATTAAGTGGAATCATATAATGGCTGGATAAAACTTTATATATTTGGTATATCTTTCAGTTATTGATGAATTAGGTGCATGCTGAAGATATACGTTTTTATAATAGAGATTTCTCTCTTAGAAGAGATTTGTGATAATTTAGAAACTTTAATTGATAAATATGAGTTTTTTTCCTAACTTCTTCTATTAATTTAGAAGCAGAATGGGGTTACAGGTTGCCCAGTTCTATGAAGGGTATGTCAGTTTGGAAAGTGGGGAACCACTGTCAATCACTGAGAGAAGGATGAAGGAGATAGTTAATATGGTGGCAGTCAGCCCTAACAGAGTTTTTTAATGCAAGCTCCAGATCTGTTGGTAAGCAATGGCTGCTTTCAAGTCTGTTTTATGTTTTGGATTTTAACACTTGACTGTCATTTTTGGAGTTGATGCATAAATAGATATTTGCTGCAACAGTAACATCATGTTTACTTTGGATGGACGTTGTGCCTCAGTCCTTTGGATTGGTAGTATGACGCTATGAAGGTTTGAGTAGGTCAGTGGTAAGAGATGATCAGTGTATGAGAGATATATCCAGGGAGTAATTAAATATTAAGGTGAGTTGTATTGACAGAGTTAATGGCAGATCTTATATGAAAGATATATTTTTCATTTAAGAGGACCTTTTAGGATTAGTTTGCTGCTCACTATGGGCTTCTTTTACAAAGCAGCACTACTGATTATCGTGCACTAAATGTGAAGAAGCCCATGGGAATTGAATGGACTTTTTCGCATTCAGCGTGCCGCTAATCAGTAGTTCCACTTTGTAAAAGGAGCCATATGTAATTTCTTAAATTTTAAGTATGCATTGGTTTTAATTTTTTCCTATTTGAATAATGAATATATGTTTGAATTCTATTTATTATTTACATTTCAGCATTCAAAGAGTAAAGGTTAGTTGATAAAAAGGACCCACATTTGCATTGTTTGGTATGTATATTTAAATTCATGCTTAGTTATTTAATGATTTTTGTACTAATATGATGGAATAATTTTATGTTAATGTAAAGCTTTCATTTTTTTTAAGTACATCCCTGATGCAACCATCTTGGCGGAACACAGTCATGTTGGGTTTTTAATATAATATTTATTAAGATGTTTACTAAATCTTTGCTCATGGTTCTTTTTTTCCTCTTATTTCTCCATGAGTTTGCACCTAGTGTAAGGGAAGCCTCTTTTTTGCTGTGTTTTTTTAAAATAGGAGCATACAGGAGCAGTGGACCATCTCTTTGTTTGGGGGGTCTCAAGCTCTACTTCAACCCCACCCCCAGCTCTGCCCCCAGTATCTCCCCTTCCCTACCATTCCATAGCCCCCCCACTCAAGGTGTTTAGCATCTTTCGCTTTCATTACTTCTCAATTCCCCTCCCCTGTGGTGTCCCAAATTTCTTTCCTTCCCTACCTCTCTCCCCCATAATGGCCAACTCTCTCCTTCCGTACACCTCCACCTCCTCTGCAAGATGTTTATTTTCTTACCTCTCCCCCCAGGACATAGACGCTACAATCAGCAAAACAGAAGGGGCATCGCAGCCGACCGGTGTGGGGCCTTGAGCATTTGGGCATGCTCCCCCTCTGAACTTCCTGTTTCAGAGGGAATGGAAGCTTGCAGGCCTTGAGCATGTGCAGATGTTCAAGGCCCTGCACAGGCTGGCTGTGATGCTTCTTTTGTTATATGTTGATTGTACTGTCATCACCCTGGAGAAGGGAAGTAAAAATATGAATGCCTTGAGGGGGAGGCAGGGAGGGACAATTTTGGGAATGCCATGTCACCTGTAGCTCCCCCATTTTGATACCCATGGGTGCATTTGTACCTATTCTTTCTGGTAAATACATGCCAGTGGCCTTGGAGGACTGCCCCAACTCACTTTGGGCTCAGGCTCCCCCAATTGCAGCCCCTGTTGAATGGCTAATGTGGATGTCCAAGGCCTGCCAGCCCAAGAGATCTGTTGCCCAACTCCCCTCCCCCATGCTCCACGAGCGGTGAGGAAGTTGGTGGTGTGCTTCAGTCACCAATGATGGCACTTGGTGCATGCTCAGTTTATAAATATGAGCTGAGCATGTGTCAAAGTTCCAGTGTCAGTGGCTGAAGCAAGCCGCTGAATTCCTCATTGTTCAAGCAGCATGGGAGGACTCTGGCAGTGGACATCTTCAGCTAGTGGGGTTTGGGCAACCCCACCAGCTAAGGGGTGGGGGAGAGTTAACAGGAAATGCATTGCCCCCAGTCCATTCCTGCCCCCCCCCCTCTAAATTGGACATCTGGCTACACCCCTGATACATGCACACAATTGTACCTCCTTCTGAGCAGATTTAAATATGTGTGCCTTGATAGCCTGGGCACCCTGCTATAAAATTACCCTTTTGTTTTTTGTAAACTTTATTTCTGTTGTTTTATTGTTGCTGTACTTATAATGCACATAAAATGATTTATACGTTAAAATGGTTTGTTATAAGAGTGCTTGAACTTTATGTGGGTAAAAGTAGTAGAAAGAACAGCAGACCACCAAATGAAGTGCAAGGAATCTACTGTTTATTTCTAGGATAAGCAAAGTAAAAATCCGTTTTACTATTCTGGGATCTTGCTTGGTACTTGTGATCTGGATTGGCCACTGTTGGAAACAGGATACTGGACTTGATGGACCTTCAGTCTGTCCAAGTATGACAATGCTTATGTGCATATAAGTCTTTTATATCAGTAATATTGTATTGCAGAGGGCTATGTTGTTTGTATGATGGTACAAAGTGAAAGGTGGATATATTTATCTGATTCACAATTAATAAATTATGTGTCCCTGATGCAGGCTTTATGGTCACCGAAGAACAAAGTCACAGTGGAGGAGATAGAAAAGATGATGCTCAAGAATTTCTACTGGACTAAAAAAGTTCTCAGTAAAAGTTTATTGATACAGTGTGGACTCGACACGAGTCCTGGTTCTGTCGCTCTGGCCTGCCTCAGGAGTCTCTAAAATGATACATAACACATATATGTGATCCAAAGTGCATTATGAGAAATAAAGTACATGATAAAAATGAACAATAAAATTGAACAATAAAATATAACGACTATATATGACATATATATAGATTAAATCAGTACAAATAGCGAAAGGCCAATATTGCCCATGCTTATACAGAAAGAATCGCATGTAACTTAAAAAACAAATTTAAGAGTACATCTATATTTTTATAAGATTATACAGAAATAATAATCACATAAAAATAATTAATCACATAAAAATAGAGAATAATTGTGACGCAAAGAGCAAATCTCAAAAGAATAATATGAGAGCATTCAAAAGAATAGTATAAAAACATACACGTAGGGATATACTGATCAATATTCTAATATATAAGTATCTTGCAACAGTAGAGAAACTACATAGATGAATGTGTTATGTATCATTTTAGGGACTCCTGAGGCAGGCCAGAGTGGCCGAAACATGACTCATGTCGAGTCCACACTGTATCAATAAACTTTGGATCCTCAGAAGCTTAGCCGAGATTGGGAGGCGGGGCTGGTGTTTGGGTGGTGGGGCTAGTTCTGGGCAAGACTTCTACGGTCTGTGTCCTGAAAATGGCAGATACAAATCAAGGTAAGGTATACACAAGAAGTAGCACATATGAGTTTATCTTGTTGGGCAGACTAGATGGACCGTGCAGGTCTTTTTCTGCCGTCATCTACTATGTTACTATGTTACTGTGAACTTTTTTAGTCCAGTAGAAATTCTTGAGCATCATCTTTCCTGTCTCCTCCACTGTGACTTTGTTCTTTGGTGTTTCCAAGTGTGGAGGCTAGCTTTTATGGTCACCGAAACATGTCAGGCTAAGTTATAAATTTTTGTGGGAGTCTGGATGTTTTGTACCTGGTACCACCTTTTATTCTGAATAATTTGAATAAAGTACCACTTGAGCCTTTTAACCTGCCGCACTGCTTCTTAGTATATGCATAGTGACAAGAAGTCACTTATTTATATGTTAGCTACGTGTAAGCAATTCTGGTGATGGTTTCTGCAGGGCAGGGTTGGAATTGTGATATACATGCAATACACCAAATACATGGGTACACGCTCAGAGTACATGCATACATTTATACCAGCTTCAGAGCAGGTGTAGGGCTGTTCTGGGGGCCTATCTTACAAATTCATATAAGTATCTGTATTACCTTTAAAAAATAAGTTAAAATAGGCACATTTATGGATTTCTCACATAGGCATCCTGTGATAAAATCAAGCCCATGTTGTGATTTTACATATGCTTTTATCCACAGAGTCCAGAGATTAGGGCTAAGGTGAAGTTGCATTGGGGTGCAGTGGAGCTTGGACTTATATGCACATATTTAAATTTTCCTAGAAATTTTGGTGCTTAGTAAATATCCAATGTAAATATTTTCAAGTATTTTCAATGACATAATTTACAAAGGGAAAGCATGCATGTACTTTCCCTTTGAAAACTGGCAGTGAAAGGAGAAACACGCATGGGATTATATATGGGCAAACTCAAAGGCTGTGAACATTTGTTTTCAGTCAGCTGGTCTTCATTCTTTATGTTGTTAAATAAAGATACTGTTACATTTTTAATGTGCATTCTGTAAATATTTGCATAGAGGACCAGATTCTATATATGGTACCAAATAAATTGATGCGAGAAAAAAATGTACTTAGCGCTGTTCTATAAACTGTGCCTAACATTAGGCATTGTTTATAGAATATGCATAGTGCCCGGACCTGTGACTGAATTTAGGAGCGACCATTTATGCCAACTAAAACCTAGTGTAATGCCTGCGCCTAACAACAGTGTGTGTAATAACGCCCATGACCTGCTTATGCCCCTCCCATGTCCATGCCCCCCTTTGAGATCCACGCATTAGAATTTACATGCACTACTTTACAGAATACGCTTAGAAAGTTGCACGCATAAATTTTAATTAGTGCCAATTAGTGCTGATAATTGCATGTTATTGGTCAATTATCAGGCCAGACTGGCTTGTTAAACATTTAAGTTGTGTGCACAATTTGGCCGCACTACCAGATTTGCATATGCAACTTTAGTCACCATATATAAAATCTGGGGGATATTGCATAAATATATGTTAAAACAGAAATATTTACTAAAAAAAATATTGAAGATAGTTTTATCGTATATTACAGTATTTTCTTAATTTGTTTATGGTTTATTAAAATTTTTTATATCATGTATACTGACAAGAAGATCTAGGTGGTATACAGTCTAAAATATAAAATAGAATAACAAAACAAAAAAGAATGCCAAAATTAAAATAGGAAAGATAAAACAAGCAAACAAGAACAAACTAACTACCAATTGGTCATCAGATCATGCAATCAAATAAACCTGGCATCTAGAAACCAAATGCAAGATTGAAGAAATAGGTCCTAGGTAGAGTGTTAAATCTAGGAAATGATTGTTCACTACAGATAAGGAGGAGGGGGAGCTCATTCCAAATGTTAGGTGATAAGAAAAAGAATTCTGAATGTCTCGTGGACTCATAATGTGCCTTCTTTGGATTAGGTAAAATCAAGTAGTAGGAATCTAGAAACTGCAAAGATAGAGTGGCAGTATAGGTAACTGTCAGAGAGGATAAGTAAGATACTCCCAGATAATAACCTTTAGGTGTCAAGGAAAGAATTTTGAATAAGTTATGAAAGCTGATGGGAAGCCAATGAAGTCAAATGAAAAGAGGCATATTATGGTCAAACTTATTAGCCCTACAAAGCAGCCAAATGGCTGAATTTTGGAAAGTTTAAAGGCATTTTTATTGAGTAGAGGGAATACCTACCTAAATTGAATTGTAATAGTCTCAAAGAAATATTGGGTAAGCATGGAGAGCTGTGTGAAGGGATGAAAATTTCAGAAAGTCATGTAAATAGCAAAGTGCATATAATGCAGCAAAACCAAATTTTACCTTTGGGATGAGAATTGAGATCCTAACAAGACTCCTAAATACCAGAAACAAGAGACTGGGAAATAGGGTGATCAAAAGAGTTGAAATTTACCACCGTCTTTTCAGGATTTAGTACCAGTCTATGAGAGAAAAGCCAAGACGCAAGAGAGAACAGGCAGTCCTGGAGAAGTTGAAGATCTATATTAAGTGGTAAAGTAGGAAAAATAAGCAAAATATCATCAGCATATAGAAAAGTTTTAATATTGAATAATTGATTGAGAGCAGCAAGGGAGCTTATAAAATATTAAAAAGCAAAAGATAAAGAACAGAGCCACGAGGCGCTACACAAGTGAGAGGATAAATGCAGAAGGAACTGTTATTGATTGAATAGAGAAGAAATTCTGAAGAAATGAGGAAAAATAATTAAGAACTGTTTCAGATATCAGTTAATGAGTAAGTAGTAGAGAATGATCCACTAAATCAAAAGCAGTAGAAAGATCTAAAGAAATGTCCAAAGCAATGTCCTCTCTATCAAGTATGGAGTGAAGATTGCTAAGAGGAGAAGTAATAACTCTCTCTGAGCTCTGATGTTGACAAAAGCTTGCCTGATGAGGATGGAAATCCATACTCCATTCTATATGAGAAAGAAGTTGCATATATACCACCTTTTATGTAAGGTTGGATTAAAAAACCAGAGGTTGTAGACTGGATGGTAGTTTGCAGGGTTAGTAGGACTGAGCATTGGTTTCTTGACAATGGGATGTACCAGAGCTTTCTTCCATATTAAAGGAATTGAACCAGAAGATAGGGTGTTGAAGGAATATTGTTAATACCAAAGAGAGAAGACCTTGGAGATGGAAATGGAAATTTCAATCATGTAAGGGGTTGTGGATCCAGAAGTCTAGCAGTTAATCTCATAGAAGAAAGGAGAGTGGTAGACAAAGTGGACTATGCTGAAAAGAGACTATGATGAATCAGAGGTAGAAGGTAGATGAGGAAGAGAGGACTGGGGAAGATTAACTTGGGATGGGGATGACGGTTAAAGAATGCATAATGAATCAACTGTAGATACAAAATATTGGACCAGGTTGTCAGCAGAGGGCATAATAGAAGAAATATCTTTATTTATTTATTTATTTGTTTTTACTATACTGCCTTTACTATCTCGCAGATCAAAGTGGTTTACAACTGGATAAAATCACACACAAAAAAGGAACAGGAACTACAAAATTGAATAGGAAAGAAAAACAAACTGTCATACTGAAGATTGGGAAGGGTTATGGAGGGGAAAGTAAATAGGCAGGAGGAGTCTGGGAAAGGAAAGAGCAGGTCACCCAAGGAAGCGTACACCATACCCAGTCTAAACTGGATCAAAGCTACTTTAAATCTGGGTAGCAATAGATTGGCACGAATATTTAGGGGTAGAGAGTTGGTTGGAAAATAATATGAAAAGCATTTACCCCAGGATTCTGTGTATCGGGCCAAGATTTCCGCATTGAAATTGAAGCGTTTTTCATTACAATGTGCATAAATTCATTGGTTAACAAGCAGTTATCCGCACTAATTGACATTAATTAGAATTTATGTGCAGAACTGTCTAAGCGTATTCTGTAATATGGTGCATTGATGAAAAGTGGGCATGGCCTTGATTCTGGAATAGGCATTTCTAAAATCTTTGTGCGTTGTTATAGAATATACCCTGTCCGCACCTAATTTAGGCATTGGGATTTACACCAAGTTTTATAAGGTCTAACTGCCCACGACTAAATTTAGTTGCAAGGACCAGCGCTCGGTGTATTTTATATACCGCGTGGAAATTTAGGCTTATTCTATAAAGTACAACTAAACTAAGGCGTACTTTGTAGAATACGCTTAGGCAAATTTCACTTCGGTGGCAATTTTTAGGCATGATATATAGAATCTAGTCCTTAGTGGAATTAGAAAAAGTAGTAGTGTGGAAAATAATCCTTTTTAGCGTACTTGAGATGAAAGTGAATAGACAGAGTTTGATTTATAAGTTTGAGTGACATTTGTGTGCACCGTACTTTAGATTTTTGAAGTGTGACACAGAAGTACCAGGTTATTACACTGTTTGGCTTATGGGCCCAGTCTGTACTCACGCAAGAGTTGTAACTGGAACTTACAGTAAGGAGAGTTGTTTTGAATCAAGAAACTAATGTATAGATGTGCAAAGAATGAGCTTTTCCTGAAATACAACAAACTTTAGCAGTGGTCTGCATCTTCATAAGCACTAATAACTCTGATTCACTAAATCATATATAACCCATGCTTTGTTAGCATGGATTAATGCATGCAGGTTAATCGGCTAGCCTTAATAGAAATAGTGGGTCCATGGCAATTAACATGTATACGAATTAATAATTAACCTTTCTTATGTGTGACGCACCTGACAGAGTTCATTTATGTGCATGATACACCGAACACTACAATATGTGAAAGAGCCCAAATATTATTTTATCATAAATAATTCAAAGAAAATATAGACTATTTTAATAGAATTTATCTTTATATAAACTGTTATGGAAATTGAACAACTTTGGTCCTGGGGAACTGAGGAACTGAGTTCGATTCCCACTTCAGGCACAGGCAGCTCTTTGTGACTCTGGGCAAGTCACTTAACCCTCCATTGCCCCATGTAAGCCGCATTGAGCCTGCCATGAGTGGGAAAGTGTGGGGTACAAATGTAACAAAACAAAACAAACTATTGAATTTTCCCGACGAGCTGCAAACAGTTTTTCAAGATCTGATTGAATGGTGAATAAATTCACACTAAACTTACTGTAAACATTAAGAATTTACCTGTTTGTCATGAGTCAGGATGAGTGAGCCCTTGGACCGTGGTGGAACAGAACTGCATACTGCCCAGGGGACAGACAGACTGTAGAAAGAGAGGTGGGCGCAGTCCTTGCAGAAAGGATTGCTCCACTAGAGGTGTCGAAGGAAGCAGGAAATTGCTACCCAGAACTGGAAGCTGAAGCTGTGCTGGAGCTGAAACCAGGACTGGAAGCAGGAGCTGTGCTGGAACTGGAACCATGATTGGAAACAGGAGCTATGCTGGAGCTGGAACCGGAACCAGGACTGGAAGCAGGAGCTCTGCTGGAGCTGGAATCAGGACTGTAGACAGGATCTGCTGGACCTGAAACTAGGACTGGAAGCAAGAGCTGTGCTGGACCTAGAACCAGGACTGGAAGCCAGAGCTGTGCTGAAGCTGGAACCAGGAGCTGTGCTGGAAGCTAGAACCATGGCTGAAAGGAGAAGCAGAGCTGGAAGCTGGAACCAGGATTACCTGTTGCAAGGCAAGAGGCAGAGAGCAGCGATTGCAGAAGAAGGCCAAGGTTGATGCATCAGCAAGGGGTGGGCCTGAGCAGTGTCAACCCAAATCCAGCCTTCCCCGAGCGAGCATGCACAGCTGTCGGCAGGCCGGAGGACGTGAGCAGCGTAGAGGGCAGTGGAGCACATCGCATGGGGCCCCTGCACAGAGGTAAATGAGCATGGGGGCGACCATGACAGTGTTCTGCAGAGAAGGGCGACAAAAATGATAAAGGGGATGGGAACAACTTCCCTATGAGGAAAGGCTAAAGCGGCAAGGGCTCTTCAGCTTGGAGAAAAGTCAGCTGAGGGGAGATATGATACAGGTCTATAAAATATGAGTGGAGTTGAACGGGTAGATGTGAAGCATCTGCTCACGCTTTCCAAAAATACTAGGACTAGGGGGCATGCGATGAAGCTATAATGTAGTAAATTTAAAACGAATCGGAGAAAATGTTTCTTCACTCAACGTGTAATTAAACTCTGGAATTTGTTGCCAGAGAATGTGGTAAAAGCGGTTAGCTTAGCGGAGTTTAAAAAAGGTTTCAATGGCTTCCTAAAGGAAAAGTCAATAGACTATTTTAAATGGACTGGGAAAATCCACTATTTCTGGGATAAGCAGTATAAAATGTTTGTGTACATTTTGGGATTCTTGCCTGGTATATTTGTGAGCTGGATTGGCCACTGTTGGAACAGGATTGCTGGGCTCGATGGGATCTTTGGTCTTTCTCAGTATTGGCAATACTTATGTACTTTTGTCTGCACAGAAGAGACCTAAGATGTTTCTCCTTACAGCTTGCCCCAAAAATATTCATATCCTGTTATCACCTCAGTAATCACAACACAGTCCCTCCACTGCCAACTATTTTGCCAAGTAACACAACATTCCCTCAAATATGCTATCAGAATCTATGTAATAACCTTTCATGTCATAACAGTCCCAATTCTCAGGACACAAACTACAAGAGCTGGACCTTTAAAATGGAGCACTAAAGATACAGAACTCCAGTACACCTCCTATTGAAAAGCCAAACAAATCAGACTACAATAGACCCCCACATAAAAACTTGTACACCAGCAGAATCCCTATACACAGAGCACAAACCAACTCTCACCAATTACAGGATGAAGGACCAGTAATTGGATATTTTAATCCTGAGAAGTCACACCATCTATGAGCAGTACAACACAGGAGAAATACAAATAAAATGTTTTTTCCTATATTAAGCAAAATACAAAGGTTTAAGAAATACACATTGCCAAAACTTATATTGTCCAGTCACTAAAAACTGAAAAGAAACTCCTTTTAAAAAAAAAAAACAACATTGTATGGACAATTTATTTTTCTTGTTGGATTGTTCCCTGTCTCTTACAGCCTTTCTTCTTTTCTTATCCCCTATTTAGTTTTTCCATAGCCGTTTGTACCTTCCATCCAGCTTCTCTGTTTCCACCTTCCATCATGCCTTCACAGACGTGTTTCTTTCTCACTTTCACCCCTTCTCCAGTACCTCCACCCCTTCACAGTTTAACATCTTATCTCCATCCCATCTTTCTTGAATACCCCAGCCCATCTAACCACACCCTTGCAGATGCCCCCATCTACTTGCTTTGCCCTCATTGCTGTGCAATCCTTGAATTCCATCTCAGTCTGTCAGTCAGTTGCGTAGCCACAGGTGGCCTGGGTGGGCCGGGGCCCACCAATAGGGCTCGGGGCCACCCAACAGCAGCACACATATTAGCGGTAGCAGGTGGGGATCCCAAGCTCCGCCAGCAGAAAGACTTCCCCCTGATGGTAATGAAAACACTATTCTCAGGATACCAAGCACCTGTGCATGGTCAGTTTTCAGCCCGTGCCTGCTTGCAGACTGCTAAGGTGGAAGAAGCGTTTTTCCGCCAGCTCAGATTTTTTTTTGGTGGTGGGTGAAGAGAACAATACTTGGTTGCCCACCCACTTCTTGCCTAGGCCCACCCAAAATCTGTTGTCTGGCCTACTTCCACCACCCTCAAGCACCCATTCAGTCACAAAATCCACACCCTACTACTACTTATCATTTCTATAGCGCTACCGGACGTACACAGCGCTTCACACTTGAACATGGAGAGACAGTTCCTGCTCAAAGAACTTACAATCTAATTATCCTGCCCAACTCCCTAGGTCCTCTCTCCCACCTAATCTCAATCCTGAAAGTAATTTTTCTGAAGGGAGGCATTTTCCACCTCTAGGGTTCTCCTCCTGTAGCGAGACCACGGCACCAGGTTTATACTTTCTCTTCATGCCACCAAGGTTCACTCCTCTTTCAGTCCCCACCCCTATGATTAATCTTTTACATTCCTCTTTCAAACACTCTTCCAGTTAAAACTTGCTGCCTCTACTCAATAATCAGATTGGCAGAAGGAGAGAGGGGGGTGGGAGTTGGTGTTCCCTGAGGACATTTCTTCTTCTGTTGCCAGCAATGGCAGTAATTGCAGCCATAGGGAAGGGAGCAGAACATAACATTTTTGGGCCAGATCTGTACCAGTGTTCATGACACAAGACAGGGTGCAGGAAGCAGTATTCCTAGCCCAGGCTAGAGGCAGAAGTGATTGTGGTTGGAAGCACAGGTAGGTTCATGATGCAGTTGTGCTGATTACATTGAAGGCAAGGGGAAGCATTTCCAGCTTGGGCTAGTGGCAACAGTGATCATTGGGGATGTGGGGAAGCAAAACGTGGAAGCCATAATGGGATTTGAGTATCTGCCTCCCTGCTTTGCCCTCAAGACACAACATGGTTGTTAAGGACAGAACTTTTGATGATATCCCCTCAGATCTTCACAACACCCTAGGGCAGTGTTTCCCCAAGTCCAGTCTGGAGTACCCCTTGCCAGTCAGGTTTTCAGGACATCTACAATGAATATGCGTGGTCTTGATTTGCAGACACTGCCTCCATAATATGCAAATCTCTTTCATGCATATTCATTTGTGGATATCCTGAAAACCTGACTGACAGGGGGTACTCCAGGACAGGATTTGGGAAACGCTGCCCTAGGGTGTCCTGATACACTGGATGAGAATCATTCCTTTAGTGAATCAAGGCCTTATTCAGTTCTGCAGTATTGCTAGAGCTTGGAAACATGTTCTGAAGCAGAAACCATTTCATGTTAATACCTGTATTTTGTCTGATGTTAATGCATGCACAGTGTTTTTGTCTGAGCAATTAAAGACCATAGGAATTTTTAGTAAGAAACAGAAACTAGTCTGACAAAATACTTTCCTGAGCAGATGGCTTTTGATATATCAAGGTTTTCCCATTTGCTTTAGTGTTTAAAATAAACATTATTTATAAGACCACTTACATTTGATGTTACTTAATGAGGAATATGCATCATTGATTTGACTAGCTTAAGAGGTCATTTAGAACTTGCCAGTTAACAAGCTGTAATCTGCTGAGCACACAATGACTTTGTTTAAAATTATCTGTTCAGTATGCTGATCAATGACAATAATTGTTTTGTAACAATCATTGTTAAAACTTGCTAATTACTTTGAAGGGCATGCACATGGCTTTATTTCCAGCACTGTTAAAACTTTCTCCTTGAAATTAAAAAGCAATAGAGGCTTAAAGCATTTCAAAGTATGCCACAAAAACATATTGTGGTGAGTTATAATCCTGTACAATTAGATCAAACAGAAGCTTTGTGTGATGTTTAAAAGATGCAATACCAGTACTATACCCACTTTAGCCTACTTCTCAAAGTGAAAAGGCTTTTGAGGTCGTTATGTCTGTGTATTCCTGTATGTCCCAACCAGAGTTTCTTTACATATCAAGGAATCTAAGGGGATCCTGACAGGGGTATTTAAAAAAAAATCTTATCCATGGATAAGTGTAGATGTACACGTTTCTGAAAGTATGCTGTATTAGTTTTGCTTGAAACTTCTTGCTCTTATTTCCAGCCGATATTCAGCCAGCAGCAGTCAGCATCTTTTTTAAACACAGATGTTGCCAGCTAAATTATCTCCAGTTATTCAGTGCCAGGCCATGTCTGGGCACCAGCATTGAATATCTGGCACTAATTGCACTGGCACTGGGATTGGCCACCAGAGTTTATGCGGGTCCCAGCTGATATTTAGCTGGGGTCCACATAAGACAGTTATGAAGGCCCTCGCTGAATATTGCAGCAGCAGAAGCGTAACCCTCAATAAGGTACTTTAGCCCCTCTAATCCCACTCTCACCCCCCCTGAAATAGCCTCCCTCCTTCTGATCCCCCTCCCCTCCAGCCTGACATTAAGGACTCCCTTTCATTCCATCCCAATCTCCCCACCCCGGTCACTATAGGATGCCTCAGTCCTACCTGAGATCCCTGGTGGTCCAGTAGAGGCAGTAGGGACAGGAGTGAACCCCACTCACACCTGCCTCTAGTGGCTGCATCATTAAAATGGCTGCCATAACCTCTCATGGCAGCCTCACAGTACTGCTGGTAGTACCATGAGAGGTTGCATCAGCCATTTTGATGATGCAGCTGCTAGAGGCAGGCACAAGTGGGGTTTGGTGGCCCAGTGGGGGTGATGGGGGAAGGATCAAATCTATGACATCAAGACCCCCTCACCCCCAGAAGTTATCCCCCCCCCCAATCCTGAGGGAAGTTTGAGGGGGGTGACCTTGGGGTTGGGAGGAGGGAAGGATGATTGGAATGGAGGACAAACTTCTGGGGTGGGGGTCTCATATCATAGATTTTTTTTGGGGGGGAGGGAGATCAGAAGGAGCTGTTGGGGGATGGGAAGGGGATCAGAGGAGCTAAAAGACCATATTGAAGGTTAAGCAGGTGCTGGCACCCGTATAACTAGCCAGAACTGTCCTAAATTCACCTGGTTAGCTATGCAAGTGGTGCACTGAATATTGCCAGCACCCACGTAACTGCTGGCTCCTCCTGAACTCCAGGTCCTGTACTGCCCTTGACCTGCCCACTTTGGGACATGGCCAATCATAGCTGGTATTCAGGTGTCACTACCTGGTGAAGTGCTATGAATATTGGTGGTTGGAGGCCCCAAGCGATTTAGTAATTTATTCTATTTTATAATTTATTCTATTTTTAAAAACCAAGTCATATGTGCACAAGTATCTATACAAAGAACTGCATTGACCATATCTTCTGTAGCTCATCCCACCTGTCGTAGAGGACACCACTGGTCCTATACTCTTCCCTACCACTGATCTCTATTCTCCCCTTCTGTATCTTATAGGAAGCACAATTCTCTATTGGGCTCTTTCCTTTATGAAATAACAGTGATAAGGACTTCATAAAATGATTGGGGTAATTACTATGCTCTTTGAAATACTCTTACCAATATGGGGCCACCATCAGGCTTATTTTCAAAAGAGAAGGACGCCCATCTTTCGACACAAATTGGAAATGGGCGTCCTTCTCCCAGGGTTGTCCAAATCGGTATAATCGGAAGCCGATTTGGACATCCCCAACTGCTTTCCGTCGTAGGGATGGCCAAAGTTCAAGGGGGTGTATCGGAGCCGTAGCAAAGGCGGGACTTGGACGTGCCTAACACATGGACATCCTTGACCCATAATGGAAAAAAAAAGAGTGTCCCTGATGAACACTTGGATGAGTTTACCTGGTCTTGTTTTTCTTATGACCAAGGCACAAAAAGGTGGCCGAAATGACCAGATGACCACCAGAGAGAATCGGGGATGACCTCCCCTTACTCCCCCAGTGGTCACTAACCCCCTCCCACCCTCAAAAAACATCTTTCAAAATATTTTTTGCCAGCCTCAGATGTCATACTGAGGTCCATCACGGCAGTATGCAGGTCCCTGGAGCAGTTTTAGTGGGTGCAGTGCACTTCAGTCAGGCGGACCCAGGCCCATCCCCCACTACCTGTTACGTTTGTGGAGGAAACAGCGAGCCCTCCAAAACCCACCACAAACCCATTGTACCCACATGTAGGTGCGCTCTTCACCTGTAAGGGCTATGGTAGTGATGTACAGTTGTAGGTAGTGGGGTTGGGGGGGGGGGTTGGGGGGCTCAGCACACAAGGTAAGGGAGCTATGTACCTGAGAGCAATTTATGAAGTCCACTGCAGTGCTCCCTACGGTGCCCGGTTGGTGTCCTGGCATGTCAGGGGGACCAGTGCACTACGAATGTGGCTCCTCCCATGACCAAAGGGCTTGCATTTGGTCGTTTCTGAGATGGATGTCCTTGGTTTCCATTATCGCCGAAAATCAGAAACGACCAAGTCTAGGTACGACCATCTCTAAGGATGACCTAAATTTCAAGATTTGGGCGTCCCCGACCGTATTATCGAAGTGAAAGATGGACGCCATCTTGTTTCGATAATACGGGTTTTCCCGCCCTTCCATCGGAATGTTTTGCGAGGACATCCGCAGCAAAACTTGGGCATCCCTTTCAATTATGCCCCTCCATATCACCCAAGGTCTTATAAAATCAAATATCAAAACCATCCAACCTGCAATTCTTCCCTGTCTTTCACTGCTGTATAGTATACACAATCTCCAGGCATCCCACCTACCTCTCCAAATGCTCTCTCTTCTGATATAGTTGGCATCTTTATCTTCCCTATAAACATGGCTTAATTTCGGGGGGGAGCACCGTCACTTCTTTTCAAACTTCACAACAGCAGCCCCCTTCCAAGCAGCCTGCAGGGATGATGAAGGAGGGTGTGAATCTGGAGCCACTCTTGGGCAGAAAAAGCCCCACGCTGTTCCAACAGCGCTCTAAAAATAGCACTGGAACAGAGTGAGGCTATTATCTCTGATCATATGGCAAATGTGCGGGATTCATGTAGTACCGCGAGCTGCCACAAGAGGTCATGGCAGCCATTTTCCTGATGTGCTGCAAGGGGCAGGAGCGAGGGAGTTGCGCTCCTGCCTCAACGACCCCGCTGGACCACCAGGGATGTAGGTAAGCTCAGGGGAGGCTTACCTTCACCGTTGGGGGGAGACAGGTGGTGGAGGGTCTTGAGAAGGGAGGGTCTTAATGCGCGGGGATGTAGGGAAGGAAGGAAAGAGGGGACAATGGGACAGGAGGGGGGGTCAGGTGCTTTTTTTTTTCTTTTTACACTGAACAAAAACTTATGCTGGTGTAGGCCTGATATTCAGAATCAGCACCCACATAGCTAAGCAGCCTTATTTAGGACAACTCTAGAGCTGTCCTAAATGAAGCCACTTAGCTTTGCAGGTGCTGGCACCCACCTAACCCGGGGCTCCTTCCCAGTGCTGCCCTCAGTGCCACCCCGACCTGCCCACATTTTGTTTGGGCAGTCTAAGGGGATATTCAGTGGCACTGTCCATTTAAGTGCCGCTGAATATCCCCGGTTAGTCATCAGGAAGCTATTTAAGAGGATCTGGAGTGTGTGTGTGTGTGGTGGGTGGGGATGGGGGGTAGAAGTGCCGATTGGATCAGTGTGCAGTTTGTAGAAGCAGTACTGAATCAAAGTTGAAATCTGGGTCCATAAATTGAGACATTGCCAATTATAATGCCTAGAAGTTTCAGAGTACAAACCACAGGCACCTGTACATTGTGGAGTAGGAGTGGAATTGTAAGAGCCATGTTGAATTGGTCACTAAATAAGATGGCCTGGATTCAGCTTTAGCTTATGGTCTGTTAGCCAGAAAAGGGGGTGGGACTTGATATACCGCCTTTCTGTGATTATAATCAAAGCGGTTTACATATTATATACAGGTACTTATAATGGAGGGTTAAGTGACTCACCTAGAGTCACAAAGAGCTGTAGTGGGAATCAAACCCAGTTCCCCAGGATCAAAGTCCACTGCACTAACCATTATCTTGTGGGTTGGTGGGGTCTATAATTGTCAGGATTTGAATATCATCAGCATAAATAAAGCCTGTGAGGTCAGTCGATTGAATAAAAGTTAGTAATGGGGCCATAAAGATGTTGAATAGGGTTAGTGCCAGTATAGATCCCCGAGGGACACCGCAACTTGTGGAGAATGGTTTAGAGGTAGTTCCTTGGAGGCTCACTATATATGTTCTTGAGGAGAGATATGACTCAAACCAGGCTAAGGCCTGATCTGTGATATCGATGTGATGAAGAACAGAGCTAGAATGATCTAAATGATAATGGATGAAAGTGGTAACACCTAGTAAGAAAGTTTCTGTACTGCAGTTCTGTCTGAAACCTGTCTGATTTGGGTGATGTGAGTTGAGAGCAATGAGGTACAAACCTGTGGAGCCACAGGTTGAGTGAAGTCTAGTAGGAACTGAATCTTACTGGAGAAGAAGATGGCCAGGACCTGGGCTGAGGGAGGGGGTGAAGATGGGTCTGCAAAGGAAGGGGGAGTGGTAAGTGATTTAAAGGTAAAGGATTGAAGTTTTAGGTGCTCTAGCAATGAATTGAGAGTAATAATCTTTTTTTGCCTTTATAATAGAAGCTTTGTAGAGATGTGCCAGATCTTTGTAGGCAGAGAGAGAAGAGGGCACACAGTGTCGTCACCATGTGTTCAGCATGATGTAACATATAACATAGTAGATGACGGCAGAAAAAGACCTGCACGGTCCATCCAGTCTGCCCAACAAGATGAACTCATGTGTATACCTTACCTTGATTTGTACCTGTCTTTTTCAGGGCACAGACCATATAAGTCTGCCCAGCACTATCCCCTCCTCCCAACCACCAGCTCCGCCTCCCACCACCGGCTCTGGCACAGACAGTATAAGTCTGCCCACCACTATCTTTGCCTCCCAACCACCAACCCCTTTTCCCCCCACCGGCTTCGCCACCCAATTTCGGCTAAGCTTCTGAGGATCCATTCCTTCTGCACAGGATTCCTTTATGTATATCCCACGCATGTTTGAATTCCGTACCATTTTTCTCTCCACCACCTTCTGCAGGAGGGCATTCCAAGCATCCACCACTCTTTCTGTGAAAAAATATAAGAACCAGAAGACCTCTGGTGCTTCAGAAATGCCAAGCGAAAAAATGGAGAAAAACAACCTCTCTCAGATGGTGTCCTCAGCAAGCTCTTTATTCAAAAACAGTAAGCAAAAAAAGCGACCCAACACGAGTCGTGTTTCAGCCCTACCAGCCTGCATCAGAGGTCTATAAACAAATACATAAATTTAAAAAATGCCAGGGCAGGTGTGTACCATGAGCCACTGAGAGAGTGAGCCTTTGAGATAGAGGAGGGACAAGTAGATTTAATGCCTGCTTTAAAGTAGTATCCCATTGTGATACTTGGTCAGGCAAGGGGAGTGTGAAGAAATATTGCAAAGAGAGGTTAAGGTGAGAGTTCAGAGTTTCGGATGTAAGTTTAGTAAGGTCATGGTGAATGAATACATGGGAGTTTGGTTTTGAAGGGGCACTGAGGTTGGAACACGATAGGGTAATCAAAAAAATGATCTGTCCTGGGAAGGGGCTGGATAGAGGAGGCAGAAAGGTGTATAGTGGATTGGGAAGATGACAGAATTCTATCCAGAGTATTCCACAAAGCTGGGAAAAGCATCTCAATTATAATCAGGTCTTCTGGTTCTTATAGGGAATTCCAACAAAATGTTAAAACATTTGATTTAGGAAGTATGTTTTAACTTTACTACTACTACTTAACATTTCTAAAGCGCTACCAGGGTTACGCAGCGCTGTACAATTTAACATAAGAGGACAGTCCCTGCTCAAAGAGCTTAAACTTCCTCATAATGTTCTGATTATTTATTAAGATTTTGTAATTCCTGGAGTTGACCAGTCTCTTACTTGTTATCTGCTTTGAACTATAAGGCCGAAGCGTTTATAAGCTTTATTATTATTACATGATCATGGTTTCAAATGAATTCATTTAGCTCCCCCCTATCTTACTGTAAAACAAACAAACACACACACAAAACTGGTGCATGATCATATATGGTAATCAAGCTAATATCACATCTGAACATCTTTCACAAATTTTCTGCTCTCACTCACCACGTATCTATTCTGGAATACGATTTATGAGCGGTCTGCACTGCTCCTGTACAAGTTCTCGCTCACTAGGCCATTCTGTGGTGGGCTCTCAAGTCACTTCTGTGGTGGGCTCTCTGTGATCTGCTGCTCAAAACCGTCTTTCACATTGATCTGGTGAGTTAAATCAGTAATTACATCTGTCTGTGGGGAAATCATCAACAAGGCTCTACAAAAGTGCACACCAGCATTATTACCCTTGGGAGGACAACACTGATACTTTTACCCATACTGGAGTGGGGAAAAGAGACAGTCACATAGGATGTAGAGATTTAGTTTGAAAACCCTGTACATGGTTTAAGCCACCAACCTTGTCTCTGCTACAAAGCACATGAAAAGCCTGTGGATACTAATGTGCACACGTCTTCGATGGGAGACCCCTCATGGGTTTCAGAATTACCCCTTAATTGAAGAGCTTAGTTCCAAAATCTGTTAAGTGCGGAAAGCCTTTTTCTGGATAAATAAACATTTTTATTTTTAAGAATTCAAGTCAGCGTACATGTTTTGTTTTGTCACTGCATACCATATACCTTATGAATAAAAGCTGTTTAGTGAAAATTTCACACATTCTATGACTACCTATGAAGGTGATATGTTCCTGGTATGAACTCATTTTTGAAAAAATATGTACTTAACAGATTTTGGAACTAAGCTCCAGGATTATTCACTGTGGCCCCTGCTAACTAAGGTACATTAAGGTTTTTGCAGTTACCTCAATGTAATAACCAAATGTAATACATAGGGGTCAATATTCATTCAGCCAGTGACGCTCAGCGTTTTGCTGACCACTGCCAGTGTTATGCCCGGAAACTCAATATCGGGTCATGTCCGGGCTTCAGCCAGTTAAGTGCGAAATTCAGCACTTAACCAGCTATGGGGTACCACTTAAAGATAGGACTGACTTTAATGTGGTCCTATTTATGCAGTGGCCTTGGCCAGTTAAGTGCTGAATATCGCCAAAAATCAGAAATGACCAAGTCTAAGGATGACCATCTCTAGGGACATCCTAAATGTCAAGATTTGGGCGACCCCAACCATATTATCGAAATGAAAGATGGATGCCCATCTTGTTTCGATAATACGGGTTTCCCCGCTCCTTCGCCGGGACGTCCTGCGAGGACGTCCTCAGGAAAACTTGGGCGCCCCTTTCGATTATGCCCCTCCACATATCCTTGATAATATTGACCTCAAAATGTGGAAAATGCACGCAGTCCAAGGAGGTATGTTGTAGGTGTGATTTGTGCAGAGCTTTGAAATATATGCATATTCTTAATTTTAAAACAGCAATACATGCATATCTTAGAAAATTTCATCAGCAGCACTTACACTTGCTTCAACTCACATGTGGAGGGGTGTTTTTGAAAGGATGTCCAAATCAGAAGAGACATCCAGGTTATAATGTCCAAAATGGGCATCCATCTCGCATGTATTTTCCAATAGGAAATATGTCAGGATTTCCTGTTCAAAAATATGTGCGGTGAATGTTCATGTGTTGAGGACGACCAAAATGAACAGCCATTGTACAAACTGGAACATCCAACATATGAACGGCAAAATGCAGGGATACGGATGTCTGTCTGGCAGCATTCTTAGAAGAATGGCCACACAGACATCCCTACAAAGCCAAGAGGCAGCCTAGTGATTAATGCAGTGGACTTTTAACCAAGGGACTGAGGTTCAAATCCCACTTTAACACAAAAAGGGTGTTTTGCAGTAAATCCAGGAGGGAAAGAATGACTCCCATATTACATGTGTTGCATTCGCTCCCTATAGTGGTAAAGGTAAAAGTTAAGGTTTTGTTGTTAACTTTTAATGTGCTGTGGGGGGTTCTAATGAAGTATTTAGCAGATAGGTTACATAGAGGGGCATTTTCGAAAGAAACGTCTATGTTTGGATTTGGACGTCTTTGTAAAACGTCCAAATCCAGGGGCGGAGAAAACCTTATTTTCGGAAAAAGATGGATGTCCATCTTTCGTTTCGAAAATACCGTCAAAGACGTCCAAATCCAAGGACTTCCTTAAATTTGGACGTCCATAGACATCTTTGGACATCTTTGACTTTCAGCGATTTTCAAAACCAAAGACGTCCATGTCAAAAACGTCCAAATGCAAGCTATTTGGACATGGGAGGAGCCAGCATTTCCAGTACACTGGTCCCTTTGACATGCCAGGATACCAACCGGGCAACCTAGGGGGCACTGCAGTGGACTTCATAAAATGCTCTCAGGAACATAGCTCCCTTACCTTGTGTGCTGAGCCCCCCAACCCCCCCCCCCCTCAAAAAAAACCCACTACCCACAACTGTACACCACTACCATAGCCCTTACTGGTGAAGGGGGGGCACCTAGATGTGGGTACAGTGGTATTGTGGTGGGTTTTGGAGAGCTCGCTGTTTCTCCACAAATGTAACAGGTAGGGGGGTTGGACCTGGGTCCGCCTGTCTGAAGTGCAGTACAGTACCCACTAAAACTGCTTCAGGGACCTGCATGCGCTGTCTTGGACCTGAGTATGATATCTAAGGGCCGGCATAGAGGCTGGCACAAAATATTTTTAAATATGTTTTTTGAGGGTGGGAGGGAGTTAGTGACCACTGGGGAAGTAATGGGAGGTCATCTCCAATTCCCTCTGGTAGTCATCTGGTCATTTTGGGCACCTGTTTTGTGCCTTATTTGTAAAAAAAAAACACGTCCAGGTGAAAACGTCCAATTGTTTGTCATGGATGTGATACAATGCAATAAATAAATAAATAAATAAAGGTGGAATTAAACCTGGATATTTTATGGAGATTAAATAAAACATGGCTTTTCATGTACCTAGAAATTTCTATGGGGTTGAGAGTGGTAGAATGTGCAGGTTATTTAGATCAGTAGGAGAAAGATGTGGGGTTGGTGTGGGGTGAAATGGAATTTGTTGTTTGCATGGTTTATAATTGTTGTGGTTGTCCAGGTCTTGTCACGTCTGAGTAAATGGAACTGATGTTTCAGCCATTGTACTGTGAAGTCTTCAGTTTGTCCTGTTTATAGTGGATTCTCATCCTGATTGGTTGGGGTTTGAGGTGGGTGGCTTCCTCAGGAAGGGAGGAGGATTTCGGCAGGAAAGTCTGTGGGTTAGAGAACACACTGTATAAAGATAAACTACAAACCACACAGCATACTCTGAGGAAAGCCAACAGGTTAATGCTGAAATGTCGCTTCTACTTACTCATATACAGGAAGTCATGAACAACTGCAACAATCATGATGCCAGTCGTGGAACCTAAGGGTACATGATTTTGTTTTTATTGATTTTATACTGTGTATATGACTTTGAGGCTCATTTTCGAAGAGAAAAACATCCAAAAAGTGTCATAAAAGCACCATTTGGACGAAATTCTTTTCAAAACATCCAAATCGGCATTTTCAAAGCCTATTTTGTAGATATTTATCTCTTCTATATGTGGACTTGTCAATGAATCAATTCAACTCTAGTGTATAGCAAATAAAGTTTCCTCTCTGATACTCTGATATTTTATGTAATAAAGTACTTCATTGGAGGAAAAGACTTCAGCTGCTCGGCTTTCACTACAGAGAGCCTCTGTTTCACCATAGCTTCTTCAGGAGCCCAACCCATGGCCAATCTACATTATGCTCTAAACAAAAATGATAAATGGTAAATGGAGAGGATTATATCTGGTGTGTCATTGAAATTAAATGCAAGGAAGATCAAGCTTACAGCCTACCTGCTCCGGAATTCAGTGCTTTCATAATTGAAATCCATTGCTACAAAATGGCATATGGCTTTTAAACAGATGCTGTCAGTGTTCACATACTTATCTATGCATTTCATCTGCAATGCATCCAAATCACAAAGGGGCGTGTCAGGGATCTTTCAACAGCGGGCTTAGGGCGTACTTAACATATATACTTTTACAGTCATAATAAAACAAAACAAAAATCTCTAGGGTGAAAACTTCAACGTTTTGGTCTAGACCAGTTTTTATAACAAATAAGGCACAAAAAGATGCTCTAAATCACCAGATGACCACTGGAGAGAAACAGGCACAACCCCCCCTTACTTCCCCAGTGGTTGCTGACCCCCTCCCACCCCCAAGAAGAAAAATAGTACTCACCAGCGTCTATGACAGCCTCAGATGTTATAGCCAGGTCCATTAGAGCAGCATGCAAGTCCCCGGAGTGGTGTAGTGGTGGGTGCAGTGCACTGCAGACAGGTGGACCTAGACCCGTACTTCCCCCTACCTGTTACACTTTTGGTGGAAACTGTGAGCCCTCTCAAGCTCACCAGAAACCCACTGTACCCACATATAGGTTCCCCCTTCACCTATAAGGGCTGTTGTAGTGGTATAGAGTTGGGGGTAGTGGGTTTTGGAGGGCTCAGCAGACAAGATAAGGGAGCAATGGTGGGATGTGTACCTGGGAGCATTTATATGAAGTCCACAGCAGTGCCCCCTAGGGGTGCCACATTGCTCTCCTGGTATGTCTGCGGGATTAGTCTGCTAAAAATGCTGGCCCCTCCTACATCCCAGTGGCTTGATTTTCTATGTTTTTCACTTGTGTGTTTTTTTTAAATGGCCTGAAAAGATAAATGAACAGAGAACAAAACCTTGTTACCAATGGTATTTTTGAAAAAAATAAAAAGACGTTTTACTTTTTCAAAATGGTTGTATTTGCTATTTGGATTTGGGACATTAGCGCAAAAATGTCCAAAATTAACTTAGATGTGATATTGAAAATGGAAACCAAATTGAATGGTCTTGTTCCTGAGTATGCGGTTTATAACAAGTAAATAAATATGTAAAATTCCCCGTGCAAAGGTTTTACTACCTGCATATACAGGCTTTATATAAAATTCCCTTGAGGGTTATGTGCATAAAAGTGACAAGATTGCATGAATTTCATGCAACATGCATATAGGTATGTTGTGGGGCAGAATTTGGGAAGTGTACATGCTTTTAAAATACTTGCTATCTTGTAGATTGTATGCTGGTGTAAATGCCTGTGCCTTCAATGTAGCTGTGATTTCCACTGGTTTATCCTTATTATTTTATAAAGATACCTTTGTATTAGAGGTATGCGTGAATGATTTTTTTTTCTCCCAATTTCCTCCTATGCCCAGTTGTCTTTCCCCTTTCCCTCCCATTCATCCGTGTTATGGCTAATGTATTCCCAATGTCCTTCATTCCCGTTGCCATTCCCATTTTCATATAGCATAATGTAATGTAATGTAATATTTGTCCATCACTATACCCAGGTTGCGAACAATGGTGATAGAATGGTCAAACTGAGTATTATAGTAACATAGGTAAACTAGGCACATGCCTGGGGCCCAAAAGTTTAGAGTGACACTCTCCGATGTACTCAGGAGTCAGGAGTTGAGGACTGCTAATTTTTTTTTTAGCTTCTACAGATTTTTTGGTTACTGTCGGAAAGCTGGAATGATGGCTAAGGGGTCTGGATATTTTTTCAGAGGTTTATCCCTCTGTAGCTCTCCAATGCTCCTTCCCTTCCAGTGCAGAGACTGTGTAGGTGTGCACAGAAAGGAGGACTGAGCTGCAAAGCTGTTGGGAGGGGAGGTGTGAGGAAATGAGACTGCATAGGATTTGGAGACAGCCAGGGAGACCAATGAGTGTCTTAGAAGCAAGAGGGTTTGAGAAATGGTACGAATGTAAAGAGGTTGGGGAAAAAGTGAGGGGTCTGCTACGGCTGAAAAGTGGCAGAAAATGCAAAAACTTTATGTGATGGTGGGAAGAGCTGGTACATATGGGGGGGGGGGTACTGACTGAGCACATGTAGCAAAAACAGCTCAGCATCAAGAAAGTGAGAGAGAGAAAGACAGAGATGTCTAGAAAGTGACAGAGTGCATACATTTGCATGTGTATGTGTGAAGAGCAAAATAGTGCATATATGTGTAGAGTGAGAATCTGTAGTGTCACTGTTGGAGATAGTATCATGCAAAAAAACAGCACAAAGGGCCTTTAAAAACAAAAGGGAACACAGTTTTTTCATTAAAAAAAATCCTTTAATAGTGAGCTTTGATTGAAGAAAGATCCGACACGGGCCGTGTTTCGGTGCTACCGCACCTGCGTCAGGGGACTGCATTAAACATATTACAATAAACAATCAAAAATATATATATATATATATATAACAAACACTTAGATAGGAACCAAGATAGATAAAAGATCTAGATACATACATAAAATAAAATATTATGTATTTGTTGCTATTTAACAGTAGCTTCTATCGCTCTGTCTAATAATTTTTTTTAATGAAAAAACTGTGTTCCCTTTTGTTTTTAAAGGCCCTTTGTGCTGTTTTTTTTGCTTGGTCTTCTTTTTCTGTACTTGGTTCCCTCTCTTGTTACATTGGCGATAGTATCATCACATAAATAGAGCTTCCTTTTGAAAATCTGAGTTTGCAGTGGAGAAATCCACTGGTACAAATTGTGCATATGCTAAATGAAAAGAAATGTTCAGACTAGGGATTTATGGGGGAAGTTATCAACATTAAAAAACGGGCTATTTTATCTCAAGGTCTTATTGAATAAAATGGTCCACCCTGTGCTAAAATAGCACACCTTCTGTCGACATGGTTAACCATAACATATTGCTAAGACTCCTAGACTACTTCGGAATCAGTGGTGGCACTCTCAATTGGATAAAGGATTTCCTAACCACAAGAACATATCAAGTGAAATCAAAAACAAACATATTATCACTGTGGAAACCAGGCTGCGGAGTACCGCAAGGATCACCACTATCACCAATCCTTTTCAACCTCATGATGAGTCCACTAGCCAAGACCTTATCCACCCAAGGCCTTAACCCATTTATGTACGCTGATGACGTCACATTATACATCCCCTTCAAACATGATCTGGCGGAAATAACCAACGAAATCAAGCTAAGCTTAAACATCATGAACTCATGGGCAAGTGCATTCCAACTAAAACTCAATAGTGAAAAAACACACAGAGGCATATTTTCAAAGCACTTAGCCTTCCAAAGTTCCATAGAAACCTATGGAACTTTGGAAGGCTAAGTGCTTTGAAAATATGCCTCACAGTCTCATCATCGTCTGTTCACGCTTTCCAAAAATACTACGACTAGGGGACATGCGATGAAGCTACAATGTAGTAAATTTAAAACGAATCGGAGAAACTTTTTCTTCACTCAACCTGTAATTAAACTCTGGAATTCATTGCCAGAGAATGTGGTAAAGGTGGTTAGCTTAGCGGAGTTTAAAAAAGGTTTTGGCCGGATTCCTAAAGGAAAAGTTCATAGACCATTATTAAACGGACTTGGGGAAAATTCCACTATTCTGGGATAAGCAGTATAAATATTTTGTACATTTTGGGATCTTGCCTGGTATTTGTGACCGGATTGGCACTATTGGAAACAGGATGCTGGGCTCAATGGACCTTTGGTCTTTCCCAGTATGGCAATACTTATGTACTTATCCAAATACAATACCTACAGGCCCACAGACATTGACACCTCAGGATACACCCTCCCTATCTCAGACAGGCTGAAAATTCTCGGAGTAACAATTGACCATAACCTATCACTAGAGACCCAAGCGAATTCAACCATAAAAAAATATTTTTCTCAATGTGGAAACTCAAACGCGTGAACCATTCTTCCCGAGGGAAATATTTCGTAACATGGTACAGACAATTGGTACTAAGCCATGCAGATTACTGTAATGGAATATATGTGGGATGCAAGGAACAATCATAAAGAAACTTCAGACGCACCCAAAACACAGCAGCCAGGCTTGTATTTGGAAATCACGTTTTGACGCGCCAAACCACTCCGAGAACAACTGCACTGGCTACCAATCAAAGAACTTATCACTTTCAAATCTGCACAACTGTCCATAAAATTATCTACGGCGACGCACTGGGATACATGACAGACCTTATCGACCTGCCAACCAGAAACACCACAAAATCTGCACGATCATACCTAAACCTCCACTAACCAAGCAGCAAAGGACTCAAATACAAATCCACCTACGCAACAGCTTTTCCTACCTAAGTGTACAAACTATGGAAACGCATTACCAAAAGCGTACTAACCATGCTCGACCACCTAAATTTCCAGAAAGCACTAAAGATAGTCCTTTTCAGAGAGCATACCCACCGACCCAACATAAAAATATCTGGACACTTGCGAAACATGTAACCAAAGACCATAACGGACATTACCTGACTCTTCTTCCTCCTTTCCTCACTAAGTTCCCCCCAATTGTACCCTACCATACATGTACCTCATTCTACCATAATATCACTTTGTATTCATTCATACTATGTAACGCCGTTAAGGGTCATATGTAACCGGCCCCTGAGATGGCCGCCCATTAGAGATGGGCCAGCCACCGTTCGATTATGCCCCTCCACGTTGCCTCTATTAGATAGACCTTAATAGGTCCCTTTTTGGACTTCTTATTTATACCTATATGAGTAAGTGGTGCCATGTACATGTGGAAGTAGTAAAATCATCACTTAACATGTATGTGGTGCTACTAAATGCCCATTGTACTACAGGAGTATTGAGCCTTTAACTTGCTGTTAGCACACATAAATAGGCTGCTGTGGGAACATGTTAAAACGTTTTGCAGTATTTGCATGTTTGCGTGCGCTAACCAGCTCATTACTAATTTTCTAAAAATATTTTTAGGAGGAGGCGTAGCATAGGTTGAGAATGGGTGTGAAAGCATTATCCAGCTAGCATATTATACGTGGAGGGGCATAATCGAACGGGGCGCCCAAGTTTTCCTGAGGGCGTCCTCGCAGAACGTCCTCACGAAGGGGCGGGGAAACCCGTATTATCGAAACAAGATGGGCGTCCATCTTTCATTTCGATAATACGGTCGGGGATGCCCAAATCTCAACATTTAGGTCGACCTTAGAGATGATCGTCCCCGATTTTCACCGATAATGGAAACCGAGGACGCCCATCTCAGAAACGACCAAATCCAAGCCATCTGGTCGTGGAAAGAGCCAGCATTTGTAGTGCACTGGTCCCCCTCAGATGCCAGGACACCAACCGGGCACCCTAGGGGCACTGCAGTGGACTTCATAAATTGATCCCAGGTGCATAGCTCCCTTATCTTGGGTGCTGAGCCCCCCCCCAAAAAAAAAAAACCAAAACCCACTCCCCACAACTGTACACCACTACCATAGCCCTAAGGGGTGAAGGGGGGCACCTACATATGGGTACAGTGGGTTTCTGGTGGGTTTTGAAGGGCTCACATTTACCACCACAAGTGTAACAGGTGGGGGGGGGGGGCCTGGGCCCGCCTGCCTGAAGTGCACTGCACCCACTAAAACTGCTCCAGGGACCTACATACTGCTGTCAGGGAGCTGGGTATGACATTTGAGGCTGGCATAGAGGCTGGCAAAAAATATTTCAAAAGTTTTTTTTGAGGGTGGGAGGGGGTTAGTGACCACGGGGGGGAGTAAGGGGAGGTCATTCCTGATTCCCTACGGTGGTCATCTGGTCAGTTCAGGCACCTTTTTGAGGCTTGGTTGTAACAAAAAAATGGACCAAGTAAAGTTGGCCAAATGCTCGTCAGGGACGCCCTTCTTTTGTCCATTATCAGCCGAGGACGCCCATGTGTTAAGCATGACCTAGTCCCGCCTTCGCTACGCTTCCAACACGTCCCCGTGAACTTTGGTCATCCCCACGATGGAAAGAAGTTGAGGACACCCAAAATTGGCTTTTGATTATGCCGATTTGGGCGACCCTGGGAGAAGGACGCCCATCTTCCAATTTGTGTCGAAAGATGGGCGCCCTTCTCTTTCGAAAATAAGCCTATTAGTCTGTGCTAACAGGATAATGCAGAGTTAACGCAGGAGCACTTAGTTCTTCCTAAACATGAGGTGGTAAATGCTCCCATGTTAACTCCTAGCAGGTACTGTGCATTAATGATAACAGTGTGTGACCTGAATAAAAAAAGAATAGAAAATGCTCTAAAAACTGCCACATTAGATTTGGAGTTAATGCAAGGGAAAATCTCATGTTAAGCTGCATTAACTCCAAATCTTAATGCATGATAGTAAAATGGCCCCTAAATGTGCTAGGCCCTGGATAATGTTGCTCTGGTTTATTTTATTTTTTTTAATAAAATTGTTTCTTTTGATATGTGTTGCGCTAAATTACACATTTTCCCCATGGACCTATATATATTTTAGAAAAGGCGCCTCCAGTTGCCAAACTTTTTCTAAAATACATTAACATTTTTGAATGCCCAACCTGTGTGTCTGTTGTCTCATTTGAACATCCTATACAGTAGGATGAAAAAACGTTAAGTCCAGTAAGAAGACATCAACTTATCAAACATATAAATGGCAAGTGACCGACTCACCTGCAAATGCGCAGTAGAGACTTCCCTCTCTGTCCCGCCCTCGCATCAAGACGTGATGATGTCAGAGGGCGGAACAGAGAGGGAAACGGAGTCGGACTGTCGGATGCTGCCGCCAGGGCCGTGCCAACACAGTAAGCAGGGTAAGCACGGCAGGGGGGTGCCGTCCTAAGGGGGGCGCCGCCGCACCATGCTTACCTCGCCCTCCCGCTCCCATTGCCCAACTACCCGCCCTCTTCTCTCCCGCAAGATCCCTTTCCTTTTTTTTCTCCTTTTAAATTTACCTCCATCCGGCAGTGCAGCGTCAGTGAAGGAGGCGGCGCTCCCGATGTGTCTAGCCTTCCCTTCGTTCAGTGTTCCACCTTCTTCTGACGTCAAGGAAATGACATCAGAAGAAGGCGGGGCACTGAGCGAAGGGAAGGCTAGACACGTCAGGAGCGCCGTCTCCTTCACTGACGCTGCGCCTGTGCTGTCGGACAGAGGTAAAAAAAAGGAAAGGGATGTTGGGGGGGGGGAGAAGAGGGCGGGCAGTTGGGACATGGGAGCGGGAGTGCAGGGAAGAGAGGAGCATGGCTGCGAGGGCAGGGTTCATGGAAGGGAGAGAGGGGAATAGCTGGATAGGGATGAATGGAGGGGGCAGAGGAGCATGGATGGGAGGGCAGGGCTCAAGGAGAGAGGGGAATTGCTGGATAGGAATGAATGGAGGGGACAGAGGAGCATGGATGGGCGAGCAGGGCTCAGGGAGAGAGGGGAATTGCTGGATAGGGATGAATGGAGGGGGCAGAGGAGCATGGATGGGAGGGCAGGGCTCAGGGAGAGAGGGGAATTGCTGGATAGGAATGAATAGAGGGGACAGAGGAGCATGGATGGGAGGGCAGGGCTCAGGGAGAGAGGGGAATTGCTGGATAGGGATGAATGGAGGGAATAGAGGAGCATGGATGGGAGGGCAGGGCTCAGGGAGAGAGGGGAATTGCTGGATAGGGATGAATGGAGGGAATAGAGGAGCATGGATGGGAGGGCAGGGCTCAGGGAGAGAGGGGAATTGCTGGATAGGAATGAATGGAGGGGACAGAGGAGCATGGATGGGAGGGCAGGGCTCAGGGAGAGAGGGGAATTGCTGGATAGGAATGAATGGAGAGGGCAGGGGACAGAGGAGCATGGATGGGAGGGCAGGGCTCAGGGAGAGAGGAGAAATTGCTTAATATGGATGGATGGATGGAGGTGGGCAGGGGACAGAGGAGCATGGATGGTCATGGATGGGATTGCAGGGCCCAGGGAGAGAGGAGAAATTGCTTAATATGGATGGATGGAGGTGGGCAGGGGACAGAGGAGCATGGATGGTCATGGATGGGATTGCAGGGCCCAGGGAGAGAGAGAAATTGCTTAATATGGATGGATGGAGGTGGGCAGGGAACAGAGGAGCATGGATGGGATTGCAGGGCCCAGGGAGAGAGGAGAAATTGCTTAATATGGATGGATGGAGGTGGGCAGGGGACAGAGGAGCATGGATGGGAGGGCAGGGCCCAGGAAGAGAGGAGAAATTGCTTAATATGGATGGATGGAGATGGGCAGGGGACAGAGGAGCATGGATAGGAGGGCAGGGCCCAGGGAGAGAGGAGAAATTGCTTAATATGGATGGATGGAGGTGGGCAGGGGACAGAGGAGCATGGATGGGATTACAGGGCCCAGGGAGAGAGGAGAAATTGCTTAATATGGATGGATGGAGGTGGGCAGGGGACAGAGGAGCATGGTGGGAGGGCAGGGCTCAGGGAGAGAGGGGAATTGCTGGATAGGAATGAATGGAGGGGGCAGGGGACAGAGGGGCATGGATGGGCATAGATGGGAGGGCAGGGCTCAGGGAGAGAGGAGAAATTGCTGGACATAGAGGGGAAGGAAGAGAGATGAAGGAGATGAAATGAGGGAAAAGGAAGAGAGGAGAAAAACTGCACATGGATGAAGAAAATAGGCAGAAGCTGAGGACCAGAAATGAACAATAAAGGAGGAAAGGAAAGAAATAAATGGAAAGGAAGCCCTGGAAACGGAGTTATGAGGACAGATAGCAGCAGAATCAGATACTGGGCCAGCATGATCAGAAAAAGAAAGTCACCAGACAACAAAGGTAGAAAAAAATCATTTTATTTTCATTTTAGTGTTTGGAATATGTCCACTTTGAGAATTTACATCTGCTATCTTATTTTGCAATGTATAGCAATTTGTTTCTAAGAATATTGCTGACAATTCCTGTCAGTGTGGCAAGTGGTGAGCGATCATATTCATGGGTGGGTGGGGCGCCCACGGAGGGGGGGCACCCACTGATAGTCTGCAGGGGGGCACCAGAGACCCTAGACACGGCCCTGGCTGCCGCTGGAGCCTGGAAACGAACATCGCGCGCACCAACCTCCACCCTCCCCCCATCCCCGCCGCCACTCCCGCCCCCCTCCGTATCGGGCCCCCTGCACTGACCTGACAGCGCCTCTCACCTCCGTGTGGAAGCGCTGCAGGCAGCAGCAGATCGCTCTGCTGCTGCCTGCAGCGCTTTCACACGGAGGTGAGAGGCACTGTCAGGTCAGTGCAGGGGGCCCGGCATGGAGGGGGGAGGGAGTGGTGGCAAGGAGGGTAGCTGGAAATCTCGCCCATTTTAACAGGCTTAACGGCTAGTATATTATACAGTGGGGGAAATAAGTATTTGATCCCTTGCTGATTTTGTAAGTTTGCCCACTGACAAAGACATGAGCAGCCCATAATTGAAGGGTAGGTTATTGGTAACAGTGAGAGATAGCACATCACAAATTAAATCCGGAAAATCACATTGTGGAAAGTATATGAATTTATTTGCATTCTGCAGAGGGAAATAAGTATTTGATCCCTCTGGCAAACAAGACCTAATACTTGGTGGCAAAACCCTTGTTGGCAAGCACAGCGGTCAGACGTCTTCTGTAGTTGATGATGAGGTTTGCACACATGTCAGGAGGAATTTTGGTCCACTCCTCTTTGCAGATCATCTCTAAATCATTAAGAGTTCTGGGCTGTCGCTTGGCAACTCGCAGCTTCAGCTCCTTCCATAAGTTTTCAATGGGATTAAGGTCTGGTGACTGGCTAGGCCACTCCATGACCCTAATGTGCTTCTTCCTGAGCCACTCCTTTGTTGCCTTGGCTGTATGTTTTGGGTCATTGTCGTGCTGGAAGACCCAGCCACGACCCATTTTAAGGCCCTGGCGGAGGGAAGGAGGTTTTGTCACTCAGAATGTACGGTACATGGCCCCATCCATTCTCCCATTGATGCGGTGCAGATGTCCTGTGCCCTTAGCAGAGAAACACCCCCAAAACATAACATTTCCACCTCCATGCTTGACAGTGGGGACGGTGTTCTTTGGGTCTAGGCAGCATTTCTCTTCCTCCAAACAGCGGCTGAGTTGAGTTCATGCAAGAGCTCAATTTTGTTCTCATCTGACCACAGCACCTTCTCCCAATCACTCTCGGCATCATCCAGGTGTTCACTGGCAAAACTTCAGACGGGCCGTCACATGTGCCTTCCGGAGCAGGGGGACCTTGCGTGCACTGCAGGATTGCAATCCGTTATGTCGTAATGTGTTACCAATGGTTTTCGTGGTGACAGTGGTCCCAGCTGCCTTGAGATCAGTGACAAGTTCCCCCTTGTAGTTGTAGGCTGATTCTACCTTCCTCATGATCAAGGATACCCCACGAGGTGAGATTTTGCGTGGAGCCCCAGATCTTTGTTGATTGACAGTCATTTTGTACTTCTTTCCATTTTCTTACTATGGCACCAACAGTTGTCTCCTTCTCGCCCAGCGTCTTACTGATGGTTTTGTAGCCCATTCCAGCCTTGTGCAGGTGTATGATCTTGTCCCTGACATCCTTAGACAGCTCCTTGCTCTTGGCCATTTTGTAGAGGTTAGAGTCTGACTGATTCACTGAGTCTGTGGACAGGTGTCTTTCATTACAGGTGGACCATTGCCGACAGCTGTCTGTCATGCAGGTAACGATTGATTTGGAGCATCTACCTGGTCTGTAGGGGCCAGATCTCTTACTGGTGGTGGGGGATCAAATACTTATTTCCCTCTGCAGAATGCAAATAAATTCATATACTTTCCACAATGTGATTTTCCGGATTTAATTTGTGATGTGCTATCTCTCACTGTTACCAATAACCTACCCTTCAATTATGGGCTGCTCATGTCTTTGTCAGTGGGCAAACTTACAAATCAGCAGGGATCAAATACTTATTTCCCCCACTGTATATATATTGACCTCTATTTCCTTTAAATACTATGGGGGTCTTTTACTAAGGTGAACTGGTGTTTTAGCGCGCATTAAAAATAGGCATTCCTATGGGCGTCTTTAATGTTTAGCACGCACCTATTTTTAACTCGTGCTAAAAACACCAGCGCGCCTAAGTAAAAGACACCCTGTGTACATTGTTGCTGTTGGTTAATGCTCTAATTTTTCTACATTTAGACCACTATTACATTCTTTATTCCTCTTTGCTCTCACATTTATTTAATTTAGCTTCTCCTTAACTTGGCTGCTTGCTTTCATTTTCACTCCAACAATATTGTTCACATGCTATTTTACTTTTGCTTTCATTTCCTTAGATATTAGCCCATATAGAAATAATCATTCTAAAACATGCATTTCTGCCTTACACCTGTGTTCTCCCATTTTCTCTCCACCTCTCTGCACTTTCTGTCTACCCCTTTTAACTTTTAGCAAATCTCTTATGTCTACCTCTCAGCATTTTCTTTTCACCCCTCTAATGTTTAGCAGATCAAATCTTAGAACTTTTCTTTTTCTTATCTTTACATTCAAGAATCACTTATCTCCTCCTAGCCACAATGAAAAGATGTATTCCACTCCATTTGTGTTCTCTGTTCATGTAAGAAGCTGTTGGGATCTCCCTCCCTTAGGGCTTCTTTTCTAAGCTGAAGTAGAAAATGGCCAACTTTTCATAGGTGTCCGGTATAAGAGGCTTGGGGAGGCTACGCCTTCCCAGCCGCAGCAGGATGGGTCAGCTGTTTCTCATTCTCCGACGGTCTTTATGTTTTCCGTTCTCTGAGAGTAGACCAGTCCCTGACTGACTCCAGTCCTCTCTCTTCTTTGCAGTGCTGCCGGCTCACCATCACCTGAGCGCCATGCCCATGCCCAGTTCCGCCCGGCGGGGCTACCTCGGTCTCTCACCGGTGCGCTGCGTCCTCCTCCTCCTCTTTTTGCCTTCACACCGTTGATCCGCCTTAAAACCGGCTTCGGGCTTCCCAACGTCACGATCGTCATCATGATGTTCTTCTTCGCCTCAGGCTCAGCCAGTCAGAGTCAGCCTTCCCTACGAGAGCTCCCGTTAACCATCATGATGCAACTTCCTGTTCCGCATAGATGGGACGCGCGGGAGGGGCCGTCACTGAGTAGGGAATGCTCAAGGCTGGTAAAGAGTGGCTGTCTGAGGTGTTCCCACTTCCTTCCCAGACCCAGACCATAATAATTTGAGGAAATTGTGGCATGCAGCGCACGTTGGATTTCAGGAGAGGTAGGTGCTGACTCTGAAGGGTTTAAGTCAAAAAGATCCATCATTTACAGCCAAGCCACAAGATACCACCGTATCTGCTCTGACCCAGGGGACAGAGACAGACACCTTAAAAGCCTGAGTGCATCCTTCAAACAGAAAGGCTACAACCCCAAAATAATCTCCAAGAATATTGCCTCCTCCCTCAAAACACCCAGGGAGAATCTGCTACAGTACAAGGAGAAAAAATCCACAGACAGAATTCCCCTTGTAGTGACATACAATCCAGAGCTGGAAAAACTGAGGAAAATCATAAGAGATCTACAACCTATACTCCAGGAGGATGAATTACTGAAAGAGATATTCCCATCCCCACCAGTACTGGCCTTCCGACAACCACCCAACTTAAAACACAAGCTAATCAGAAGTAAACTTCCATCACAGACTGAAAAGGAACAGAAGGGCACACGTCCATGTAATTTATCCAGTTGCAAACTGTGCCAAAATATTTCACAGGACCCCACAGTTACCCACAAAGGAAAGATATTCAACATAAAGGGATCTTTCACTTGCTCATCTTCCAATGTGGTATATATCATTCAGTGTAAAAAATGTAACGAAGGATGCTATATTGGAGAAACAGGCCAGATGCTTAAGACAAGATTCAATTTACATAGACATCACATGAACAATACAGCCAGTAGGGCCCCCACCACGGTGGGACAGCACTTCACAGAACCAGGACACTGTACCAGTGATTTCACAGTGAGAATACTGAAAGGTAACTTTAAAACCATACAGGAACGTAAGACCTTTGAAGTCAGAATGATTGAATATTTTAACACCCAACAGAAAGGACTTAACAAGGACCTGGGGTTCCTAGCCCATTATAAACCATAAAGCTGTATGTCTCTGTTGATCACCCCACCCCTCACCTATTCACACCCATCCTGCTAGAATATCAATGATATGCTTTGATGTCCCCATGCATACCTCCGACCCACCCCCATCCTCCCACCCTGTCAGACTGTCATAGTAATGCTTGAATGTTTTCACTTATATACACTGTCAGCTAGCACATTTGCTTATTTCCGATCTGACGAAGAAGGGCAACCTTCGAAAGCTAATCAAGAAATGTATTAAGTTATGTCCAATAAAAAAGGTATCATCTTATTTTCTTTTCCATGTTTTATTTTGTTTGATTTCTATTGATAACCTTAAGAGTGGACTAACACGGCTACCACACTCCTCTACTTAAGTCAAAATAAAAAATAAATATTTTGTTTCATGCAGATCTCTTTTGTTTAAACATAACTAAATGGCTATAAGCCCCTAATGCTTTTGGTTTTCCTATATTTTGTTTGTGATGACTTATACTATGCCAAAATTGAAATTTGAAAACTCTTAGTCTCTATCTGGTTGTTAATAAAATGAGCTCATTGTGAACACTATCCACCCTAAAAGGGTGTTTTGTGGCTCTACATGAGAATTGTGATATTATGATCCCTTGTTTCATATTGTTGACGGTCTGCATTTTCCGTATGGGTGGTATATTGGTGTAGTAAGGTCTGCTCAGTGTAATATTTATGGTACAGTAAGGTTCTGAGTGTGTTTTTGCACAAAGTTGTGCATAGTGTTTTGCAGTTGAGTGATTGTGGTTAGTATATGCTTTGACAACCACTTTATTCTTTGACATATGATACATATCTAATAATCTAATTTATAAAAGGTATTATTGTGACTATTTTATTTTTACTTATTTTTTTTTCTGTGTGTTGTCAGACAATTATGGATGTAAGCTCCGCCCCTGGTCACACCCCTAACCCTACCCCCTTTAGCCTCCCCAAACAGTTGGGCCACCGACCGCCTATGCCAACTTTCCATTTTCCAAATTAATGGCCATGCGCTATTTAAAACTAGCATATGAGCCCTTCCTGACACCTATTTTGTTCATGCACCAATTCTGCATTAATCAGTTAGCATGAGCAAATATAGCTTCGCTGATTAGCGCAAAAACACTCACACTCCACCTCCAGACATGCCCCCTCTGTGCAAAAATAAAATGTATTTTTTTAGCACAGGGTTTGGCACATGCACATTGTCTTTTACCACAGAATACCTCAGTGTGTCCCGCAGTAAGCCCTTTTCAGCTGAGGTAAGCACGTTCTAATGCTTACTGCAGTTTAGTAAAAGGAACCTTTTTGGTTTTCCAGAACTGATTTGGCTACAAAACTTTGTCTATTGTAATTGTATGATTCCAATGTACGTTAATGTCACTTGAGAAAATGTGTTATACAAATAAATGTAAAATCAGAATTAAGCTAATAAAACTTAAAAGTGATTTGAATTTTAAAAATTTAATATAGTGTTGCATAAAATTGATTGCTAGCAATTTATTTTTTAGATTCAGAAATTATGGCGAGGCTATTATGTCCGAAAATATGTCCATAATTGTAATGCATTACAGAAGTATTTTGAAGAAGTTACCAGGAACAATGAAATTGTCAGGTAAAACTAACATTGTTGTTTAAAGACAATTATATTTCTATAATCCATTTTTGTTTAGATTGATGTGCTTTTTCTGCTCCAGCTATGAATATTTCTCTGCCCCAGTGTTTGTAGTGTCTTCCAAAACTAATTATAGAGAATATGTATTCAGTTTGTTAGTGTGCCTTACAACATTTAGTGTGAGCTAAATTGATGTAACATATTAAGAGGGGCATTTAAAAAAAAAAAGTCTACATCTTTAAAAAAAATCCATTCCTGTTTCACTGTCTATTCTGTCTCTGTGTGGGTTCCTGACAAGCTTTCAGCTTCTGTGTGTGAAGTGGGTTCCTGTTTCGCTGGTCTAGTTTGTGTCTGAGTGGGTTTCTGAGAAGCTGCCAGTTTCTGTGTCTGTGTGGGTTCCTGAGAAGTATCCAGCTTCTATGTGTGTGATTGGGTTCCCGAGAAGCCACCATCTTCTGTGTGTGTGTGGTCTTGGCCACCTTGTTCCTGGGCTTCTGTGGCACTGCTTCGTTCCTGCCTATTCTATTTCCAGTACTGTTCCAGATGTAGACCCTGTCTGGTGCCAGCCACGTTTTTCTGCTTACTAGCAATTAGTCTATCATAGGATTCCACTACAAACCAAGGGCTCACAACCCAAAAACAAAACAGCTATCTTCGCTAAACACATATACAGAGGCTGTAACATAGGGTTGACGAGGCATGTATATATGAACATGCCAAAATCCTGTATGAGATAGGCTAATGGACTCAAGAAAATGTTAAATAGTAGAGGGTTCAAAAAACAACCTTGGGTTACACTGCAGGAGAGTGGATACATAGTTGACTTAGATGTTGATGTACAAACTTGAAAAGAGTGATCACTAAGAAAAGATCTCGACCTGTTCCAAACCTTCCCTTTATTCCAATTTCCACTAATCAGACAATTAGCAAATAATGATCCACCAAGTCAAAGGCTGCCAAAAGGTCCAGAGATTTTAAGGCTACTCAACCATTTTCTAATGCACTATGAACTTCACTAAGAAAGGATATAATAATAATCTCAGTACTGTGATCTATGTGAAATCCAGAGAATTCTTCAATTTTTCAAAATTTATTTATTTGTTACATTTGTATCCCACATTTTCCCATCTATTTGCAGGCTCAATGTGGCTTACATGGTACCGGAAAGGCGTTCGCCAACTCTGGTATGAACAAATACAAAGTGATGTTGTGGTGGAATAAGGTTCATGTGGAACAGACACATTAGGGAATCGTAGAGCGGAAGAGTTATGTTATGTCCGTTACGTGCTTTGGATTAGTTGTGTTGCAGGGTTCAGGCATTTAAGTTGGGTCGGTAGGGTATGCCTTTTTGAACAGGTTAGTTTTTAGTGATTTCCGGAAGTTTAGGTGGTCATACGTTGTTTTCATGGCTTTTGGTAATGCGTTCCACAGTTGTGTGCTTATGTAGGAAAAGCTGGATGCATAAGTTGATTTGTATTTGAGTCCTTTGCAGCTTGGGTAGTGGAGATTTAGATATGTTCGTGTTGATCCAGATGTGTTTCTGGTTGGTAGGTCTATGAGGTCTGTCATGTATCCCGGGGCTTCGCCGTAGATAATTTTATGAACCAGGGTGCAGATTTTGAAAGCAATATATTCTTTGATTGGGAGACAGTGCAGTTTTTCACGGAGGGGTTTTGTGCTTTCGAATTGCCTTTTGACAAATATAAGCCTGGCTGTCGTGTTTTGAGCGATCTGAAGTTTCTTTATGATTTGTTCTTTGCATCCCACATAAATTCCATTGCAGTAGTCTACATGGCTTAGTACCATTGATTGTATCAAGTTGTGAAATGTTCCCTCGGGAAGAATGGTTTCACGCGTTTCAGTTTCCACATTGAGTGAAACATTTTCTTTGTTGTGGATTTCACATGGCTCTCTAGTGTAGGTTACAGTCGATTTGTAACGCCCGAGGATTTCAGGCTGCCTGAGATAGGGAGGGGTAATCTGGGGTGTTTATATTTGTGGGGTTGTTTGCATTGTATTGGGATGAGTGGATGAGACAGTGTGTTTTTTCTGTATAGAGTTTAAGTTGAAATGCATTTGCCCGTGAGTCCATGATGTTCAAGCTGAGCTTGATTTCATTGGTGATTTCTGTCAGATCATGTTGTAAGGAATGTATATTGTGATATTGTTTGCATAGATGAAGGGTTAAGGCCTTGGTTGGATAGGGACCTTGGCTAGAGGGGGTCATCATTAGGTTGAAAAGGATCGGTGATAGTGGTGATCCTTGAGGTACTCCGCAGTCTGCTTTCCATGGTGATGATATGTTTGAATTTGATTTCACTTGATATGTTCTAGTGGTTAGGAAACCCTTGATCCAACTAAGTATATTTCCACCAATCCCGAAGTAATCTAGGAGTCTTAGTAGTATATTATGGTTTACCATGTCAAATGCACTAGACATGTCGAATTGGAGAAGAAGTATGCTTTTACCTGTTGCTGTTTCCTGCTTGAATTTGGTTAGGAGAGTAATTAGTACTGTTTCAGTGCTATGAAGGGACGAAATCCTGATTGTGATTCATGTAATATTGAGAATTTGTTTATATAATCAGTAAGTTGTTTGGTTACTATGTTTTCCATCAGTTTGACTGCCAGTGGGATAGATGCTACTGGGCGGTAGTTAGTGATTTCGTTTGCTTTTTTCTTGGTATCTTTTGGTATTGGGATGAGTAGGATGTTGCCATTTTTCTTAGGGAAGAGGTCTTGCTGAAGCATGTAGTTTAGGTGGGATGTGAGGTCTGCTATGAAGCGATCGGGGGCGGATTTTATTAGGTAGCTGGGGCAGGTATCCAATTTACAGTGAGAGTTGGAGAACCTATTAATCACCTGGGTGACTGTTTCCACGGTGAGGAGAGCGAAGTTTGACCAGGTTCGGTCCGCTGGGTATTCACCAAGGGTTGGGTCCAAACCATTGATGAAGTTTTCGATATTGGTATTGTCCTGAGGTAGCGTGTTGCGTAGGTTTGCAATTTTTTCATTGAAGTATTTAGCAAGGTTGTCTGCAGATGGGGGATGTCTGTACCGGTTGTAGTGACCAAGGTGATGTCTAGTAGTTTGTTCATGAGTTGGTGTAGTTTCTTCATGTCTTTGTAATCTGGCCCTATTTTAGTTTTATAGTATGACCTATTGGTCTGTCTTATGCATATTTGTATTTTCTTTGTATTTGTTTTCATGCATTGAGTGTGTGTTCATCTTATTTTTTCCATGCTCATTCGAGTTTTCTGGATTGAGTTTTTAGTTTTTCAGTTCATTGTGAACCATGGTATTGAGTTATCCCTAAGTGAGGTTCTTGTTCGTAAGGGTGCTATTTCATCTAGTATGCTTCTGCATCTTTTTATCCCATTATATGAGGTAGTATATGGAGTCCATTTGTGCTGTCCATTCGTTATTGTATATCTGTTGCCAAAATGTTTTCGAGTCTATTTGGCCTCTTGTGCTGTAGGTTGTGTGTTCTTGTATACGATATGAACCCTTCTTCCGCCATTTTAAGGATAGGTTTAGTTGTAGTGATTGGTCCATGGTGTTTCTGTCCATTTAATATCTGTTATTATTAGGTTCTGGTCTGTTGACAGTTGTGTGAGATGAGGTCGAGTGTGTGCCCTTGACATGGGTTGCTTGCATGTGTGGGCATTTGAGATCCATAAGTGGAGGAATTCCTTGCATTCTCATTCATTGATAAAGTTGGGTCTTCTAGGTAAAGGTAATGTCGCCTAATACTAGTATATTGGAGTTGGTTACAGAAGTGTTTGAGATGAAGTCCATGAAGTTTGTCTGGCCTTCGTTCCAATTACCTGGTCTATAAAACAAGACACAGTTCAGGTGATCAAGCAGGGTTTTGTTGTGGATTCTAATTGAGGCAATTTCAAGTTAGGTTGTTATGCACTTGGCAGTAGTTTCGGTGGTAAAGTGGGATCGATAGATTAGTGCTATGCCTCCGCCTCTCTTTTCCTTTCTGGTCCAGTGAGTGATTTTGTATCCTTGAGTGCATAGGTCTAGGATTATAGGGTCCTTTTGATCATGGATCCAGGTTTCATTGATGAAAAGTAGATCAAGGTTTTCTGGCATGATCCAGTCTGTTACTATTGTTGTTTTGTTTACTACGGATTTGGCGTTGATGTAACCCACTTGAAGTTTTTTGGTATGGGTCTTCTATGTTTGGTGTTGTGTGGATTTTGTTAGTTGTCATTTCTTTGTTAGTGTGAATTGTTATGACCTTTCTTTCCCTTCTGTTGAGGTTGTCCGCATGTTGGTGTTCTTCCTTTGTTTTGGTTGTTGTCAGTTTGATGAGGTGTGGGTGTATTTGATCAGTCTTTGATGATTATGTAGTATGGGTATGATGTTACTTTCTGCGAGTGGTGTGGTTAGTGTTAGGTGGATCAGAGATAAGGAGTAGATTGCTAGGAGTAGTTTGATGGTATTCATTTTGGTATCAGTTCACTTTGGGCTGCTAGTAGGCCGTGTTCAGTAGGGTGAGTGATAGGACTTTGTCCTTTGGTATGGAATCTGGTGTTCTGGTCTTGTGTGTTTTATGTATTTTCAGCTTGCCTTTGAGCTATTGAGATCAGTAGTGGCTCCGGGTCCAGTGTTATGTTAGTGGGCAGGGGAGGTGGGAGGGGGGGGAATAGTTCTGGGATAGGGTTTTTCTTTAATTTGTCTCCTATCAGCTAATTGCGTCCACTGTAAAGTCTCATGTCTTGAAGTATAAACCTTGGCACACCAGAACACACCTGAAGTCTACAGATAATTTACTCACAGTCAGGTGTTCAGAAGTGTTGCCCCAGGGCACAGAGACTCCGTAATTCTGAGAGCTGTATCAGTGGTTGGAGGTAGAAATCTGAGGAGAGACATCTTTATTGCAGAGGTGAGAAAATAGTCGAACTGGTAGAAGTAGCTCAGAGCTGGGTGACTGGAGAGTGCAATATCTCATTAGGAAGATATAGGACACAGAGACTCTATAGCTACGAGTGCACATCGGTGGCTGGAGGTAGAAATCAGAGGGGAGGCAGCAGCCCCGGGCTGCCACTGCTGCTGTGCACCGGGTCCCATGGAGCCCGTCTCTGGACACTGCCGCTGCTCAGCTCCTGTTTTTCCTGTCGCCACTGCTGCCTCAGGCAATCTGACCACGAGGCGCCATCGATTGGGCCCCGGTGGTTGCACGTCTCTGCAACTCTCACTCCACCTAGGCAGTCCCGCCAGACACGGTGGGCGGGCGAGGAGGCAGAGCCGGGCGCGCGACCGCCACCAGGCGAACCTCACGTGGTCCCACTTGGGGAGAGGTTAAGTTGCCTCTGTCCGCTCGGAGATGGCAGCGGTGCCACTCACTGACTCTGCCGGTCGCTATCTCGGCCGGGTGAGCGCCATCTGCTGCTCTACCCAGGGCTTTTGCTCTCATGAGCCCAGGGCTTCCACAGGCACGTCCCGCAGACCGGGAGCGCTGTCCACTGCCCAGCCCAGGCCTCGTCCTCCAAGCCCGGAGCTCCCTCAGGCGCGTCTCACTCAGGCCGGGGTGCCGTCCGCTGCCCAGCCCAGGCTTCGTCTTCCAAGCCCTGAGCTCCAGCAGGTGCATCTCGCTCAGGCCTGGAGCGCCGTCTGCCGCTCTGCCCGACTTCACTCTCGAAGCCCGGAGCTCCCGCAGGCACGTCTTACTCAATGGAGGAGGGTAGTTAATGGGGTTCCCCAGGGGTCTGTGCTGGGACCGCTGCTTTTTAACATATTTATAATGACCTAGAGATGGGAGTAACTAGTGAGGTAATTAATTTGCTGATGACACAAAGTTATTCAAAGTTGTTAAATCGCGGGAGGATTGTGAAAAATTACAAGAGGACCTTACGAGACTGGGAGACTGGCGTCTAAATGGCAGATGACGTTTTTTGGCATCCTCATTTGTTTTCCTCACTTTTTTGTTCCATATCTCACGGTTTTGTGAGGGTTTTCACCTCCTTTTTTGTTGTGGCAAGTGCAAAGTGATGCATGTGGGAAAGAGGAACCCAAATTATAGCTACGTCATGTAAGGTTCCATGTTAGGAGTCACGGACCAAGAAAGGGATCTAGGTGTTGTCGTTGCTGATACGTTGAAACCTTCTGCTCAGTGTGCTGCTGCGGCTAAGACAGCAAATAGAATGTTAGGTATTATTAGGAAAGGAATGGAAAACAAAAATGAGGATGTTATAATGCCTTTGTATCGCTCCATGGTGCGACCGCACCTCAAATATTGTGTTCAATTCTGGTCGCCGCATCTCAAAAAAGATAAAGTGGAATTAGAAAAGGTGCAGAGAAGGGTGACGAAAATGATAAAGGGGATGGGATGACTTCCCTATGAGGAAAGACTAAAGCGGCTAGGGCTCTTCAGCGTTGAGAAAAGGCGTCTGAGGGGAGATATGATACAGGTCTATAAAATAATGAGTGGAGTTGAATGGGTAGATGTGAAGCATCTGTTCACACTTTCCAAAAATATCAGGACTAGGGGGCATGTGATGAAGCTACAATGTAGTAAATTAAAACGAATCGGAGAAAATTTTTCTTCACTTCAACTTGTAATTAAACTCTGGAATTTGTTGCCAGAGAATGTGGTAAAGGCGGTTAGCTTAGTGGAGTTTTAAAAAGGTTTGGACGGCTTCCTAAAGGAAAAGTCTATAGACCGTTATTAAATGGACTTGGGGAAAATCCACTATTCTGGATAAGCAGTATAAATGTTTTGTTACATTTCTGGGATCTTGCTCGGTATTTGTGATCTGGATTGGCCACTGTTGGAAACAGGATGCTGGGCTCGATGGACCTTTGGTCTTTCCCAGTATGGCAATACTTATGTACTTATGATGACCCAATTGTGAGAACAATCAGCCTTCTGTCCTCAGAGAATACCTGCTACAGGTATGTATCTACACTATGTGCTAATCTATAAATGGCGCTGAACTCAGAGCACTGTTTATAGAGTAGCATTCAGTTACGATTTTTGCAACTGCTATAACCAGCGTTCAAGTTTGCTTACATATGTCATTTGGGATTTAGAGTGTGTTGCCATGATATACTGTGGGACCCAGCTCCTGGACACAGCACATTTTTAGTGCTTCATAGAGATATGTTCTAACTAACTATGCAGTGCTCTTCTGTTCTTTCAATGAAAAGCTTAGAATTCAGCCTGTTGCTGTAGCCTAGTGGTTAGCACATCAGCTTTAGAAGCTACAGAACTGGGTTTAAGTTCCACTGCAGCACTGCATCAACTTCTGTCAGTACATATTTTTCTTTGTACCACAGACCTATCTGTGGGAGCAGTTCTGTGAGATACCTCTGTGACAACCTTCTGTAGCAAAGTTTGGCATCGAGGGACATGAGCAGATTGTTCTGAGGTTTTTGTCTGTGGGCTCAGGCGTATGATAGGGAACTTCTGCGTGTGGGCCTAGTAGGTTGTGGATACTCTTTCTCTTTGGCCTATCTGTTGGGTTTAGTTATTCGAGTATTTGTTTCCATGGAGATGCTGATAGGGGTTCACGCCATGGTTGGATCCAGCATGTGATGCTAATGTGAGAATACTTGTAAATTGTACAGGTGACACATGCAGTAGTCAGGGCACAGTGGCAGCACTCCTCATCCCTCCCTCTCTTCTGCTCCTCAGTGTGGGCAGGAAACCTGTGTAGTAGACTTAGAAACTTGATATTAGTTAGAGCAACCAAGGGCACTGAAATGAAAACACAGGACATCCATATCAACAAAACAGAGCTCTTCTATAATAAAAGTAATAAGTACATAAGTACATAAGTAGTGCCATACTGGGAAAGACCAAAGGGTCCATCTATCCCAGCATCTGTCACCGACAGTGGCCAATCCAGGTCAAGGGCACCTGGCACGCTCCCCAAACGTAAAAACATTCCAGACAAGTTATACCTAAAAATGCGGAATTTTTCCAAGTCCATTTAATAGCGGTCTATGGACTTGTCCTTTAGGAATCTATCTAACCCCTTTTAACTCCGTCAAGCTAACCGCCCGTACCACGTTCTCCGGCAACGAATTCCAGAGTCTAATTACACGTTGGGTGAAGAAAAATTTTCTCCGATTCGTTTTAAATTTACCACACTGTAGCTTCAACTCATGCCCTCTAGTCCTAGTATTTTGGATAGCGTGAAGAGTCGCTTCACATCCACCTGATCCATTCCACTCATTATTTTATACACTTCTATCATATCTCCCCTCAGCCGTCCTCTTCTCCAAGCTGAAAAGCCCTAGCCTTCTCAGCCTCTCTTCATAGGAAAGTCGTCCCATCCCCACTATCATTTTCGTCGCCCTTCGCTGTACCTTTTCCAATTCTACTATATCTTTTTTGAGATACGGAGACCCGTACTGAACACAATACTCCAGGTGCGGTCGCACCATGGAGCGATACAACGGCATTATAACATCCGCACACCTGGACTCCATACCCTTCCTAATAAACACCCAACATTCTATTCGCTTTCCTAGCCGCAGCAGCACACTGAGCAGAAGGTTTCAGCGTATCATCGACGACGACACCCAGATCCCTTTCTTGATCCGTAACTCCTAACGCGGAACCTTGCAAGACGTAGCTATAATTCGGGTTCCTCTTACCCACATCATCACTTTGCACTTGTCAACATTGAACTTCATCTGCCACTTGCACGCCCATTCTCCCAGTCTCGCAAGGTCCTCCTGTAATCGTTCACATTCCTCCTGCGACTTGACGACCCTGAATAATTTTGTGTCATCGGCGAATTTAATTACCTCACTAGTTATTCCCATCTCTAGGTCATTTATAAATACATTAAAAAGCAACGGACCCAGCACAGACCCCTGCGGGACCCCACTAACTACCCTCCTCCACTGAGAATACTGGCCACACAATCCTACTCTCTGCTTCCTATCTTTCAACCAGTTCTTAATCCATAATAATACCCTACCTCCGATTCCATGACTCTGCAATTTCTTCAGGAGTCTTTCGTGCGGCACTTTGTCAAACGCCTTCTGAAAATCCAGATATACAATATCAACCGGCTCCCCATTGTCCACGTTTGCTTACCCCCTCAAAAAAATGCATTAGATTGGTGAGGCAAGACTTCCCTTCACTAAATCCGTGCTGACTTTGTCTCATCAGTCCATGTTTTTGTATATGCTCTGCAATTTTATTCTTAATAATAGCCTCCGCCATCTTGCCCGGCACCGACGTCAGACTCACCGGTCTATAATTTCCCGGATCTCCTCTGAACCCTTCTTAAAAATCGGAGTAACATTGGCTACCCTCCAGTCTTCCGGTACTACACTCGATTTTAGGGACATATTGCATATTTCTAACAGTAGCTCCGCAAGTTCATTTTTTAGTTCTATTAATACTCTGGGATGAATACCATCAGGTCCCGGTGATTTACTACTCTTCAGCTTGCTGAACTGACCCATTACATCCTCCAAGGTTACAGAGAATTTGTTTAGTTTCTCCGACTCCCCCCGCTTCAAATATTCTTTCCGGCACCGGTGTCCCCCCCCAAATCCTCCTCGGTGAAGACCGAAGCAAAGAATTCATTTAATTTCTCCGCTACGGCTTTGTCCTCCTTGATCGCCCCTTTAACACCATTTTCGTCCAGCGGCCCAACCGACTCTTTGGCCGGTTTCCTGCTTTTAATGTATCTAAAAAAATATATGTGGTAAAAAAATAACATACGACAAATAATAATATAATTACCAAAATATACATAAATCTGTAAAATACTAGTAAACAAGAATATATACAACTATTTACAAAGAACAAAAAGGGCTAGGGAAGGGGGACAGATCACCGAGGGGAGGGGAGGGAGACTACCCCAAGAGCAGCAGGAGCTGCCTCAAGAGATGGGGCAGTCTAAGGATCCTGGGAGGGGTCAGGTCGCAGAATCCCAGCATGCTCTAGGCCAGATAAGATGTACATGGCCCTAATTTGAGATATTCTTTCCTAGAATGTTTACTGTTATTATACTAAAACATAGTGAGCTGCCACTTTTGAGTTCTATTGTGAAGGTGGACAAAATGATGTCTTTGGAAGAGACAAATAAAGCATTTAACAGAGGTTCAGTCAAAAAAGACAGTAGTGATGTTCAGCATTGGCTAGTCAGAATTGTCTGGATAACTCAGATTTCCCAAATAGAAGGCCTCAAATTAACCTAACAATGTTTACATAGTAGATGAGTAGATGATAGTAGATAAAGACCCTATATGGTCCATCCAGTCTTCCCAACAAGATAAACTCATAGCGTAAGATATGATGGGATACTACATACATATACTTGATCTTGATTTGTCCTTGTCATTTTCAGGGCACAGACCATAGAAGTCTGCCCGTACTGGCCTTGTTCTCCAAATTCTGAAGTTGTCAACGAAGCCCATCCAAATCTGTCCAGCCATGATCAGGGCACACACTGTAGAAGTCTGTCCAGCATTGGCTTTGCTTTCCAATTACTGGTGTTGCCATCTTGTCACTGCTAAGCTTGTTTGGTTTCATGTCTTCTATACAGGATTCCTTTGTGTTTATCCCACACATTTTTGAATTCTGTTACCGTTTTCATCACCACCACCTCCCATGGGAGGGCAATCCAGATATCCACTACCCTCTCTGTGAAAAAGTAATTTTACACATTGGAATGAGCATCTAGATAAAATTAGCCTAAGTTGTCCAGTTAACTTAATCTGAGCATAATCAACTGAATAATGGCCTAATAGATTGTAACGTAGTAAATTTAGCATGCAATTTGATGTGAAGATATATTCAATCCATAATAAACAAATAGGCACTATTTCCCATACATTGCTATGCTAATGTAATCTGTTTTATGATTTTACAAATGATGATTTCTAACTACTAGAGTTACATGCTGTTCTTTGACATAGTTAATCAATATTCTGACATTTAGACTAGTGACATACTTAACTAGCCTTTGGGTGTCATATTGATATTAAAACAGCAGTAGCACATTATAGAAGCATTTGCAGACAGCAAACAAGGCAAAAAAAAAATCATTTCAGCCATAAAACTACAGCTGAAGTATGGCAGATAAGTGGAAATAGTGACAAGATCTTTTGCTTTGGGTACATATATCTGCAGAAGAGGTTCCTACTTGACAGTGAATATATAATAACTAGAGAACAAGCATTCAATGCAGCTTGACAGCACTAGTTATGAAGTATCATTTTCAGAGCCAATGGTAAGTATTAATTTATTCTGATTATTGCTTGATTATATGATTGATTGTTCTTCTTTTCAAGGAAAGCGGTCTATAAATGTAATAACATATCAGTGTCTGAAAGAATGATGACTATTACCTTTATTTATTAGAATCCATAGGCAAAGGGGGAAAAAAGGTAATGTATACTTTGATGCAGAAAGTTTTTGTATTAGAAAATCTTTCATTGATGCTAAAACTGTATTAAATATGTCTGTGCATGGATGCAGTTTTATAACCAGCCCAAGAATAATTATTGAAAAAAATTATCCATACTAAATTGGCTAAATGCTGATTACAAAACTGAAGGGGAAGAATTCACCAGAAGGAGTGAGAACGAAGTGGGATAACTCAGCTGGGTTATCTCACCCACATTAATGGGCAGTTGTTGAGTTTTGTTGATCAGACAACAAACCAGTTCAATTGAAAAATACTGAACAAATCCTCTTTAATCAAAGAAGGACACGACCTCAGAGTTGTACTGCTTTTTATTAATTCTGCTTATGTTATTTAGGGCTCAACTTCTCAATCACTGGTCATAAAAACCTCCTTGGAAAACCATAAATTGCAATTCAAATATTGTAATATATTTCCAGAATTAAAAGTAATGCTTAAAGTGAATTCTGTCACTTGGGTGGGCAGAGGCAGATTATTCTGTAATGCAGTATCTAAAATTCACATGCCAGTTATGTACATAAATATTCAGAATACTAGAATATATGTGCATATGTGTACATGCAGGATATATGCCTGTGTGCTATTTTATTACATTTTGTTTTAATTTGTTGTGAACCGCTGCAATCTTTTGAAGTAGTGGCGGTATATCAAGAGTTTTAGTAAACATAAACATTCCATAACACATACATATATTACATAGCATGTATTTTATAGGTGGGTAGAGTCTGGGTAGAGCATGAACAGGACACACATTTACATATGGAAAAAATGGTGAGAGCAGACACAATGAAAAAATAGCAGAATTTGTTGGTAAACTAATGAGTTAAAACCATGACTCACACAGCTCTTAATTAGCTGAAATGCATTGAAAACGCGATAAAAATGTGAAAAAATTGGTGCTGTAAAACCATGCAGTCAGCATGATTCTATAACTATGACAGGGCAGATACTCAATATCGACCAGTTTCACATTTATCCATGTTTGTTCACCCCTTCAATGAAATGTAATAGATTGCTGAGGCAAAATTTCCCTTCACTAAATCCATGTTGGCTTTTGTCTCATTAATCCATGCTTTTGAATATGCTCTGTAATTTTGTTCTTTATAATAGCCTCTACCATTTTGCCCAGAACCGACATCAGGCTTACCAGTCTGTAATTTCCCTGATCACCTATGGAACCCTACACCAGCGACCTCTAACAGCACTGACACACCAGCAGCAGACAACCTTGCGAAATACTTTAATGAGAAAATCATAAAATTACGACTCATGATACCTGTCAATACCATCGACTACGTAAAACTCCTTGGTTGTCTAGACCAGTGATGGCGAACCGTTCAGAGACCGAGTGCCCAAACAGCAACCCAAAATCGAATTATTTATCGCAAAGTGCCGGTACTCATTATGGGCGGGGTCACCACATATGACTCCACCCCTATGATAGCCACACCCCTTACACCAGCCATGGCGCATATAAACAGACATCATTGAAAATATTATACTAGTTTAGGAGAAAAAAAATAACATGATTTTCTTCCATTATAAATCATTTCTGTAAGCTGTTACAGCTCCAGTATACCCAGTGCAAAATAAGACAGCAGATGTAAATTCTCAAGTTCGACATATTCCAAACACTAAAATGAAAATAAAATGATCTTTCCTACCTTTTCCACCTATGGGTGGGACCAGAGCTTGAGGGACAGAAGGGAAGGCACGCCGAGCGAAGAACACGCGCTTCGCTGCCGCTGCCGACGCACGCCGCCTGAATGAACTCCGAGGAGGTATGCTTTTAAAATTTAAGAGGAGAAGGGGGGGGGGGTTCCTGGTGCTGGGAGGGAGGGAGGGAGGATGGGCGGGCGGGTTGATGGTTGCTTGTTTGGTTGGAGGGAGGGCGGGCGGGAGGCAGGCCTGGTGCTGGGAGGGAGGGAGAGTGGGCGGACCAGTGATGGCGTGCGTGCCAAGGGAGAGGGCTCTGCATGCCCTCTCTGGCACGCGTGCCATAGGTTCGCCATCACTGGTCTAGACCCAAACCCTGGTGAATACCCAGCGGACAGAACCTGGACCAACTTTGACACACTATCGGACGATACCATCTCCCAAATGCTCAAAAGGTTCGCCAAGTCCCACTGCAAATTAGACATGCCCTAACAACCTTATAAAGTCTGCCCTCAACAATTCATATCAGACCTCACGAAGTAACGTGAACTATATGCTACAAAACGGACTGTTCCCAAAGGATAAAGGAAAGATTCTACTCACCCCTATAACTAAAGACGCAAAGAAAAGTACAAGCTACTTAACCAACTACCGCCCAGTAGCATCTATTCCTCTGACAACCAAACTAACGGAAGGTATGGTGACCAAACAACTCACCAACTACTTAAATAAATTTTCAATACTTCACGACTCTCAATCAGGATTTCGGTCTAACCACAGTACTGGCGATCGCAACTGGCAATAGCATACTTCTTCTACAATTCGACACGTCCAGTGCTTTCGACATGGTTGATCACGGAATATCACTACACATCCTAGAATACTTCGGAATCGGAGGAAATGTTCTCAATTGGTTTAAAGGCTTCCTGACCACAAGATCATACCAAGTGATATCTAACTCGACTACATCAGCCACATGGACACCTGAATGTGGAGTCCCTCAAGGATCCCCCCTCTTGCCGACTCTCTTCAACCTAATGATGACACCCTTGGCCAAACTACTATCCAATCAAGGCCTCAATCCATACATATACGCAGATGACATAACGATTTACATCCCGTTCAAACATGATTTAAAGGAAATCACCAATGACATTATCCAAAGCTTCCATATCATGCATTCTTGGGCAGACGCATTTCAGTTGAAACTTAATGCAGAAAAAACACAATGTCTTATACCAGTGATGGCGAACCTTTCAGAGACCGAGTGCCCAAACAGCAACCCAAAATCGAATTATTTATCGCAAAGTGCCGGTACTCATTATGAGCGGGGTTACCACATATGACTCCACCCCTATGATAGCCACACCCCCTACACCAGCCATGGCGCATATAAACAGACATCATTGAAAATATTATACTAGTATAGGAGGAAAAAATAACATGATTTTTTTTCATTATAAATCATTTCTGTAAGCTGTTACAGCTCCAGTATACCCAGTGCAAAATAAGACAGCAGATGTAAATTCTCAAATTGGACATATTCCAAACACTAAAATGAAAATAAAATTATTTTTTTCTACCTTTTTTGTCTGGTGATTTTGTATTTCTATCCATATTGGTCCAGTCTCAGATTCTGCTGCTATCTGTTCTCTTAACTCCGTTTCCAGGGCTTCCTTTCCATTTATTTCTTTACTTTCCTCCTTTCTTCTTCATTTCTTGCCCTTCATCCATGTCCAGCAACCATCCTCTCCCCTCCAGCCACCCATGTCCAGCCACCCTACTCTTCCCTCCAGCCACCCATGTCCAGCCACCCTCCTCTCCCCCCTGCCCTCCCATCCAGCCACCTCCTCTCCCCCTGCCCTCCCCTCCAGCCACCCATGTCCAGCCACCCTCCTCTCCCCCCTGCCCTCCCTCCCAGCACCAGGCAGCCCTCCCTCACAGCACCCAGCAGCACCCAGTATCAGGCCTGCCTCCCTCCCACCCAGCACCAGGCCTGCCGCCCTCCCACCCAGCACCCAGCATCAGGCCTCCCACCCACCCAGCACCCAGCAGCAGCACACCCAGTAGCAGGCCTCCCTCCCACCCAGCACCAGGCTGGCCGCCCTCCCTCCCACCCAGTACCCAACATCAGGCCTCCCTCCAACCCAGCACCCAACATCAGGCCTCCCTCCTACCCAGCAGCAGGCCTCCCTCCCACCCAGCAGCACACACCACCAAGCCTCCCAGCCACCCACCCAGCACCAGGCCTGCCTCCCGCCCTCCCTCCAACCCAACAAGCATCAGGCCGCCCGCCCGTCCTCCCTCCCTCCCAGCACCAGGAACCCCCCTCCTCCTGTGAAATTTAAAAAGCGTACCGTCCTCGGGGTTAAGGCAGCGGCAGCGAAGCGCATGTTCTTCGATCGGCGCGCCTTCGGCCTTCCCTTCTGTCTCTCAAGCTCTGGTCCTACCCCTCATTGGCGGGACCAGAGCTTGAAAGACAGAAAGGAAGGCCGAAGGCGCGCCAATCGAAGAACACGCACTTGTTAGCGCTGTCACTATGATCGCAATCCCTTTTGGGGGGTAGAGAAGGAGTAGGAAAGTAGATTCAGGGGTGGGAAGGTGGGGTTCAGCGAACACATCAGGCCATACTTGGAAGTTAATTGGCCACCAGCCAGTGTTCAGTGCCGGTGCCTGGTTAGCTCAGCAGCTAAAGTTAGTCTAATTGTAGCCAATTAGTTAACTGGTTTGCAGTATGTATATCTCCGCTAACCATTTAAGTATTGGCTATTGGCTCAGCCTAGGCTCCCCCCAGCTCTGCCCACGGAGTGCCCCAGCATCATCCGGACAGTGCAGGGACAGTTAGAGCTGATATATATATATATATATTTTTTTTTTTTTTTTTTTTAATTTCTACCCCACGTTTTCCCACTCATGGCAGGCTCTATGCGGCTTAGGTACTTATTTGTACCTGGGGCAATGGAGGGTTAAGTGACTTGCTCAGAGTCACAAGGAGCTGCCTGTGCCTGCAGTGGGAATCAAACCCAGTTCCCCAGGACCAAAGTCCACCACTCTAATCACTAGGCCACTCTTCCACTCTGTCCAGTTAAGTGCCACTGAATACCATCAGATAAGCAGGAAGAAGCAATTTAACCAGATAAGATCTTCCCTTGCCAGGCTAAATCACTTTTAATATCAGGCGGATAGAAAAATTGCACATAATACTCTAAATGTGATCTCACCAGAGGTTTATATTGAGGCACTATCACCTCCTTTTTCCTTCTGGCTATTCCTGTCCATATGCAGCCAAATATTATTTTGGCTTTTGCCATTGCTTTTTCTACATGTTTGGCCATATTAAAACCATCAGATAAAATCGCCCCCCAAGCCCTGCTCTTCTCTCATGCACAGAACTACTTCACACCCTACATTGTACCGTGTCCTCAGGTTTATACAGCCAAAATGCATGAAATTGTATTTTTAGCCAAATTCTAGACCATTCTTCAAGATTCACTAGATCCCTCCTCATGCTATCCATACCATTGCAGATTTAGGATTGATCCCTGTAGCACACCATTGGTAACAACCCGTTACGCACAGTGAATTCCTTTTACCTTTAACCTTTGCCACTTTCCATTCAAACAGATTCTAAGCCACTTTAGGGCCCATACTAAGGGCACTCAGTTTATTCATTTCACCTATATGGAACCGTGTCAAAGGCTTTGCTAAAATCTAAGTACATCACATTTAGCACTCTCTGTTGATCCATCACACCAATCACTGAGTCAAATAAATTAAACAGATTAGTCTGACAAGACCTGCCTTTATGAAACCATGCTGCCTTGGGTTCTGCAATCCACTAGATTCCAGAAATCTGTTTTAGAAGCACTTTCATTAATTTACTCACCACAGAGGTCAGACCCAACCTCATCCTTAATTCTGCTTTTGTGGAGAGGAACCACGTCTGCCCTTTTCCATTTCTCTGTGACCATTCTCATCTCTAAAGAAGCATTGAAAAGGTCAGATTGTGGAACCACCAGAACTTTCCTAAATTCTTTCAGTATCCGTGGCTATATCCCTTCTGGCCTTGTGCTTTGTCTTCCTTTAGTTTAGCTAGCTTATCATGAGCACAGTCTTCTGAAAATCTTTCATCTACCACACTTCCCTTCCTATTTGTGTTTGTCTTCTCTGGTCTTATTTCTGGCCCTTCATCTGTGAACACAAAACAGAAAAATTTGTTAAGCAATTCCACATTATCCATATCAGCTTCTCCACTTTTTTCACAATGCCTCGTGTCCCCTCAAAAACCGTAGTAGTGATAAAACATGGCTCTCCATTGGCTTAGGCATTTGAATGCACGTCCTATATAATAAAAATCACCTCCAACGTTCTGAAGCCGAGAAAGTGAAGCCTTCAAGCCTTGAAGCATTCCTGCAATGTTCTGGAACTACGTGTCGTCAATTGAGGAGATGGAGCCTTACAGAGCGCACGAATGCTTCAAGGCTTGAAGTCTTCACTTTCTCAGCTTCAGAACGTTGGAGGTGCGTTTTATTATATAGGATGTGATCGGCGCTTTTCTGTAGCACATGGGGGGAATTTAATATATGCTGATTAAAGTGGAGTGGCTGGAGGGGGGCAGGGGAGAGAGGAGAATTGCTGGGTGGCTGGAGGGGGGGCAGGGAACACAGGAGAATCGCTGGGTGGCTGGAGGGGGGGCAGGGGAGAGAGGAGATTCGCTGGGTGGCTGGAGGGGGGGCAAGGGAAAATGGAGAATCACTGGGTAGCTGGAGGGGGGGCAGGGGACACAGGAGAATCACTGGGTGACTGGAGGGGGGCAGGGGAGATAGGACAATCGCTGGGTGACTGGAGGGGGAGCAGGGGAGAGAGGAGAATCGCTGGGTGGCTGGAGGGGGGGCAGGGAACAGAGGAGACTCGCTGGGTGGCTGGAGGGGGAGAAGGGGACAGAGGATACTTGCTGGGTGGCTGGAGGGGGGCAGGGGACAGAGGAGACTCGGTGGGTGGCTGTAGGGGGTCAGGGGACAGAAGAGCATTGGTGGGAGGCTGGAGGGGGGCAAAGGAAAAAGTATAATCACTGGGTGACTGGAGGGGGGCAGGGGAGATAGGACAATCGCTGGGTGGCTGGAGGGGGAGCAGGTGAGAGAGGAGAATCGCTGGGTGGCTGGAGGGGGGCAGGGAACTGAGGAGACTCGCTGGGTGGCTGGAGGGGGAGCAGGGGACAGAGGAGACTCGCTGGGTGGCTGGAGGGGGGCAGGGGACAGAAGAGCATTGGTGGATGGCTGGAGGGGGGCAAAGGAAAAAGTAGAATCGCTGGGTGACTGGAGGGGGGCAGGGGAGAGAGGAGAATCGCTGGGTGGCTGGAGGGGGACAGGGAACAGAGGAGACTCGCTGGGTGGCTGGAGGGGGAGCAGGGGACAGAGGAGACTCGCTGGGTGGCTGGAGGGGGGCAGTAAACAGAAGAGCATTGGTGGGTGGCTGGAGGGGGACAAGGGAAAAAGTAGAATCGCTGGGTGGCTGGAGGGTGAGCAGGGGAGAGAGGAGAATCGCTGGGTGGCTGGAGGGGGGACAGAGGAGACACTCGCACCCAGCAGTCTCACTCTCTCTCTCTGTCACACACACACTCGCACATTAACTCTCTCTCACACACAGTCAATCTCACACATACTGTCTCAAACATGCACACTCTGAGGAAAACCTTGCTAGCGCCCGTTTCATTTGTGTCAGAAACGGGCCTGTTTTACTAGTATTTTATAAAGGATATGCATAAATTACACCCCCACCCATACTCTTCCCAAAACCAGCCCCTTAATATGCATACACCCAGGTCATGTAAAAGTATGAGCATTCTAGTCATCTGTTTTACATGAGGATAATTTTATAAGTGAGATTTTAACCACATATACAGGCAACATTTTAGACAAGTCATAGAAGTAGGAATTGAGATGTGCTGGTCAGTGTATCTTGAGTTTCACCAGTACTTGAGAACAGAATATGCCGAAGAAGAGCCTAGTCTAAAATATAGACAAAATAGGCATTTATGTGCTGGGTGCATTCAGCCAAAACATCCATTTTAGGAAAATAAATATATATAACATTGACAGATTCAGTGCCAGCATACCTGGTTATATTTTACTGTGGCATCATAACTGACTATGTGCTGGCACATAACTGGTTATCCTTGCAACCTTACAAACATAGCCAGTTATTATGCTGACACTGTCACAGTGACCAGTTTCCCTTGCCAGTTTGGCATTTGGGGGGGGGGGGAGCAAAAATCACTGGGGAATTAAGGAAGCAACTCCCCCCCCCCCCCCCCCAAGCCTTCCAGTGGACTGCTGCTCAATAGCTGCTGTTTACTAAATGTGCTTGGTAGCAGGTGTAATTCCCTATGTTGGTCTTGTAGGACATAGACATTGATGTTGAGTCCCTTTCTGAAATGAGGAATAAACATTTATGAATTGCCATACCCTTATCCCACCCAAAACATGCCCTTACCCCACCCTCTTGCAATTTGCTCACTCTTGGAATTGATATGTGTATATCCATGCTTTGTAAAATAGGGACTTAGATGTTTATGCAAGATAGGCATTTAAGTGCTGGTTTATGCATGTTATCAAATGTGAATAGGGCTTGTAAAATAAGGGCTATATTGTCCTGTACATACCCAAATGACTTTATAAAATTATCCCTATAGAATACTTGTACAGGTGTAAACTTCTGTGAGGGAATTTGTGCACTATTGGGTATAGTTCTGAGCACATCACATCTATGTTACCTTTATAAAATACAATATCACCATAACCAACACACTGAGAGGAATACATGAATCATATGAAGGATATGTTTTATTGAGTAAGGATATTTCAAGTTTGGTTCCCTGATGCAGATTCAAAACATGAATTCTTGTCAGTTTTGATGGATTGGCAGGATAAAGCAGATAAGTGAATTATGGAATTTATTGATTGAAGTGTTTGAGGCTTTTAACAATAATTAATCTTGAAGAGAAATGAAATGGATTAAAATGAACTGATAAGAAGAAGATGGGAGATTAGAATATGCTGAATGCTGCATAGAGTCTGCCATTTATGATGGTCTATAAATTTATATTATGGGCCTTTATAAAATAGGTATAAAATCGGAATGTTTTGGGAAATGTTCATAGCATTCATAAAATTATCTCCCATGTTTTTTTTTTACTGTAATATTCAAAGCAGACAAAACAGTACGAAAATATGTACTGTGGATTTACTTGGTCAAGCAAAAAGGCATTGGTAATCTAGAACAACAGAATTATGCATCAAAAAATGAACTAAAACTTGTTTTAAAATATCTGTATTGTGCAGTCATGCACATCAGGTGAAACTTTCTAATTTTAAATATACAACCAGCAGGATATGTGAGCAGTGTCCTGCTATCTGCACAGATGCTGCCAGTAACCAGGATGTTTGTGCAGGCTTGGGAGGGGGGGGGGGGGGGTTGGGGGCTACTTTGGGAGACCTTTATTTGAAGTGTTCAGTGCTTGCTTACAACAATGAAAAGTTCAGTGTTTTTTGAGAGAGGATGAAAGAGCCTTGGTCAATGCCCTGTTATCCAAGAGTCTGGAACCTATCCATTAGTCCTCTAATTCTATAAACTTCTGTGCACAACTTTACACTTAGCATGCAAAGTTATATGCATAAGTTATAGAACACTGTTGGTTACATGTGCTAATTAGCATTAACAATCAACTGGCTATAATTGGTGTTAATAGACAATAATTATCAATCACATATGTAACTGCCCTGTTGGTATTCTATATACTGTGCATGCAAAATCCAAAGTGCATAAGTTCAAGGTGGGTGTGCACCTAGGAGGGACATGGGCACGTCAGAAATGTGTCCAGCACTTATTCACAGAGGTTATAGAATACTAGCAGTTATCCCCCTAATTCTATAAAAGTTGCCAAAAATTTTATGTGCAAATTTGGGTGCCCCCCCCCCCCCCCATGTTCATGTGCAACTTATTTAAATAACAAGCTAATTAGCACCAAAAATTGGCTTTTTAACAAGCAATTATTGGTACTAATTACATTTATTTGAACTTTATGTGCGTAAATTTAGGCACAGGATCCACACCTAAATTTTACACTTGATTTGAAAAAGGGTGCATGGAAATGGGGAGGGTCATGGGTGGAATGGAGGCATTTCTACAATTAACATGTGCTGTTATAGAATAACTAGGATATGTGTTTACATTTGCAGAACGTTTCAGTTGGTGCAAATGGCCACATCTAAAGTTAGGTGCAATTCCCAGGTGTAAGCGCTGTTCTATAAACCATGCTTAACTTTAAACATAGCTTATAGAATAGCGCATTTTCGGTGCCGATTTTATTGGTGCCATATATAGAATCTAGCCCTATATGCCTAACTGCTAGCAGTTAGGTACAAGCATTTATGCCAGCTATTGAGCTAGTGTAAGTGCTCGTGCCTAAAGTTAGGCATGTAACTGAGGACTTATGCTAGTATTCTTTAATGGCAATTGTGCAGGCAGTTGCCAACATACAATGCAAGCTTCACATGCATCATCCTGGCACCTTACTTTAAGTGATCTATAGAGAATTACCCCCTAGGTATCTGATAGAACTGCAGCTGCATCAGGTAGTATGACAGGGCTTTAATCATCAATGCAGGAGCATGCTGCTTCAGCAACCTGTGTAGAAAGAGGGGCATACCCCTTATCAGGCTGGTGAAGATTAAAATAGGATTATGGATCTTATAGTGGTGAGCCTGGGGACTGGAATTTTTTTCATTTGGGACTCTGATTGAGCAGGACGGACATAAGCAGATGGACTTCCCTCCAAGATGAGTGAGGCAGAGGAATGGGAAAACTGTCCAGGCATGGTACACAGCTATAACAGGGATCTGCACAAGCATAGCCCTCATTGCCATTAGGAAAAATAGGAGATTGGCTACAGTTTATGCATGCTTGTGGTGGCATGCTCCAATTTTCCCCTCTTCCCAATATGCAAATTTAACCTGGGATACCGTTTCAACCCATTGCTCACCTGACTGCTTCTTTGCTTAGGCGTCCTTCAGTGGACATCAACCAATAGCTGCAAATCTATTTTTATTTGGGGGGAGGGAGGGGGAGGAGGACTTGATTTGCAAGGTTGATAGGGGTTTGTAACTAAAAATCATCACTCTGAAAGACCAGTGCTGGTGGTCTCTAGTTAACCCTTGGCAGTGATGGTTTTCAAATTACTGCTCAAGCAATGTAGGCCACAATAGACATTAAATAACATCAGAATTCCTGGTGGTCCAAGCAGTATGGCTTCAGGAACAATTAACAGTGCCATCATCAGATTTTTAACAGACCTGTCTGCAGATGCTG